>NW_012148675.1:802608-853526 GCF_000956105.1 Propithecus coquereli | reverse complement strand
TGCTCAGCAAAAGCATACAGCCTGGCGCTTGGTAGATACTCAACAGATGTTTGCGGAAGTGAATTGTAATGGCACTTCCTCGTGTCATCTTTGTCCTCATCCTCATCTTTTTGAACTTTTAGCTTGGAAAGACCATGTTAAGCCCTATGTGTGATATAAAATGGCTGTGGTTAAATTGATGACACTAGATACATAAATAAAACCTACTCTGAGTATTGAACTCCCAGATATCTGGCTTAAATATCTGGCAAATTGTATGAATAATTGTTTTTTTCCTTATCAGTATATTGTGAAGACCTAGCCTGGATATAAGTTTATGCTATGTTAAGGGATTATTTTCTCTTCTCTTCAAGAAACTATCAAATCAGTGAAGAAAATGGGGCTGTGCTGTATACACATGCTGAGTTTCTATCACTTAGTTTTCTTTTACAAGCTTTCAGAAAGCCTGAGCTGGAGCTAATTAATAACTAATAACTAGGAATTTAAAAGTAATGTGTGAATAAGCTATATTTTAGACAAAATAGTGCTTGTTTTTCTTTTGAAGAAGTATATTAAATGAGTATAACAATAGGCTTAAAAGTGATGACCTTGATTAAAATTCTGTTTTCCATGGTTTGCTAACATTTAAAAATTAATATATTATGTTTCTAAACATAATTCTGTAGCGTCTTTCTTCCTAATGACACTTTTTAACAAAATTTGCTTTTTTCCTGATTATAGAGGTAACACATGCCCAACGTAGTCATTTATAAAACATAGAAAAATTTAAAGATGTAAATTAAAATCATCCATAATAAAAATGACTTAATATTATCAACCTAAGAAACAACCACTGTTAACACTGTTGTATTTCTATCCAGACTTGTCTATTTGCTCACACTCGCTTCCTCTCTCTCTCTTTCTCTCCATACTTACTCTAAGTATATATGTGACTTTGTCACATGGGCACCAAAGTGGCATTGCATTGAACATCGCTATTTACATAATCAATAGCAGAGACAATTTCTTGAATCTATATGCTTATAGGAATTCACATGACACACAGTGAGCATTTGATTGAGGCATGCTGAATCAATGTGTGAGGCTTTGGCCAGGGAGACAAATCTGGGTGATGATATTATACTGCTCTCATTTCATGATGCTCCCCTCTTTTCCTCCTCCCCAATGACTGTGTCTATTATTGGATCAAGCTTGGGTTTTCCCTAACAGGCTGCTAAGTCTCCCGATGCAAATCACCTTGCAGCAGACCCACCCTACTAGTTCACCAAACTCCTATGCCTGAATTTTAATGGAAAACATGGCATACCTATCTCTATATCAATTATCCTCTGGTCTGCGAGGGTGACCTATTGGTTGGTGATGAAGATAGAAAGGATTTTGAACTTTCACTTTTGAATATTTGCTAATTCTAGACTTCTTTTTGGATTTTCTTTGAAAAGTTTTGTCATTCTTGGTACATGCCGGCTCTTATTTGCTATGCCTAATCATTGTCACCTTTCTCTTTTTCTCCATAGCATCTGCCACGTGTCTTTCCTTCTTATCATCTTTTACCCCTCATTTTTTTTCTACTAGCTGTTTAAGCCAGATTTCTTCAAGTAGCATCATTGTATCTACATGGGACAGGTAGCAACTGGGTCATGGAAAATAAGGGTACAAAGGTACAAACTTTTGTCCCTATTCCTTTCTCTAAAAATAGCCTTGAAACTAGAGTTGAACAAGTTAAGAAATAAAGCATTTCATAATCATGTGGAAGGAACTGGATTTCTGTCTTCTGTATTTCAGCCTGAGGATCATTTTTCAAACCCTTCTTAGTCTCATATTCCCATATTTATCAAAGACCGTGCAACATTAAACAGGCACTAGATCTTTCATTCTTTGACCTCATAAGCCATTAATGTTCTTTTTGTGATTATATCTCAGAGCTGAAGGCTCTAATCCTACTCCTCTATTTTATAGAATTTACCTGAAACACATACACACACACACTCACTTGTATTTAATAGCAGAGCTGGGTCTGGAATCTTATTTTCTTTGTTCTTTTCCCATGTAATATTCTTCCCTTTATTAATTCCTAAAGACTGCTTTGCTCTAGTCCCTGAACTGAGTGTGAGAGGTACAAAGAAGGAAGAGCAATTTCTGGCGCACCCTAATCTGGAAGGGGAGACAGACTGCTTCATTTTATCTGAGAAGTCAAAGGTTACTAGAGAAAGTGATGCTTGAGCTAGATTGCACAGGAAGATAGGGTTTTGCTACACAAACCCCTAGAGAGTTGAATGTTTTAGAGAGAGGAAATAGCATGTGCAGAGGCACAAAGTCATTGTAGTAATATGTGCAGAATCATGATCACTTGGGTTTTATTTAAATATAGGTGCAAGGTAGGGAGAATCACGGAAAATGAAGTTGAAGATCCAGGAAAAGGTGATCTTGTGGGTCCTGAGGAGTGGCTTGGACTTTATCTGTGGTTGATGGGCACCATTAAAGAGTTTAGACAGGGGCTTGATGACTCCAACTTAAATGTTATAAATATTACATTGGTGCTGGAGGGGGTGGAGGGTGAATCTTTGAGAGGAGGTGTGAGGGTGGAGGCAGTTGGAAAACTATTTGAATTGTTCAGGTAATAAATGGAGAGAATTTGCCAGAGCTAAGGGATGTTAAGGAAGCAGGCTGTTTGGGATATAGTGATGGTGGAGGGAAAAAACTCAGAGGATCCTTGGATTTCTTTTTTTGAAGACAAGGAGGATGGTGATGTCATTAGCCAATAGAGGAACTAGAGGAAGAAATGTAGAAGAAAAAGATTAAAGGCCAAGACTCCAGAATGAAAGAGGAAGAGAGAGAAGTTGATGAAGTTTCATGGGCTTAGAACTTATTATTCCCCCACATGGAAATGAGTCTAAAATATGGACTGATATCTTTCAAGACACATAATACACATTTGAAAGACAGTTATCTAGGCCTGGAGAATAGTTTATAATAACAAAGTAAAATGATAAAGGCACATTAGTGGGGTAAGAGTCAAGAGATTCGGTTTGTTTGTTTTTTGCAGTAATAAGTTGCTGTCGAACATTCATTACATCTGACTCTAAGCTCCTCAAAGGCAGAGGCTTTTTCTGTCCTGTCCACTTCTGTGTCAATTCTTGCCATAAAATAGGTTCTCAACAACAAAAAAATGTGTTGGAGGAATTATTGAATGAATAGTTAGGTTTGTCCACACTATGAGGATATTGTCAAGAAAATTACCCCCTTCCTTCCATACCCTTGTCAAGAGCGATTAACTTCAACAAATACTTATTAGCTTCCTTTGTGACTTGGTCTTGCTACCATTTTCTTTGGAATATTGAAAAACTTGAAGAGAATACTTATTTAATGGACCTTGAAAATATAGTAGAGTTAATTTGTGTATGTTTTAGTCTTTTCGATTAGATTTCTTAAAGTGTACATTTCTACAAGTGTGTTATCCTTTTAAATCCCTATTTCATTTGAACAATGGTGAGATTTTAAAATGCTTAGAACATTTAAGATACACCCAAATGCAAAAGTGCTTTGCAAATCAAAGCGAACTTGTATTTCCAATATTATTTGTAAGCAGTAAGGCAATAAGTCTGACTAGCCTCCAATTTGTGGAAATAACATTTGGTATGAGAAAGCTCTGAGTCATATATTCAAAACTGATTAACAAACTGTTCCTAAATTATAGAATCATTATGAAGTCAGTGACTGTATGATCTTCAAGTAGTTCGTTAAGTCAGTAAATTCTGTGAAAAATAAAACCTAATAGCTAAAGTATTTATGGGCAGTCATGTAGACTAAATTATTGGTTTTACTGCTATACAGAGATACCAGTGTTTAATTTGGTGATTGGAGTTAATTAGGTGATTATGTGCTGGCTAACTGCAGATGTATTTTATTTGAAATTATTAAATACATTTTGGTGGTTATTATATAATTGGATTTTATGCCTAGAAAGTAAAACTTCAGTCAAATATCTGTGTATAATCATCTGGATGATTTGTGTGTGGGCATGTGTTTTTTTTATTTATATTTAAAGTTTTTCCTCTTTTTAAAAAAAAAAAATTTTTATTAGCCCCTCAGCTTTTCTACAGATTTTTTGTAGTACACATATTGCGAACTAAACATTGGATTTATCACTGTGTTCTTAAGGATATTACAGTCTGGAGGGGATGTCAATCTCTAAGCAGGCAATTATAACTTAATTTGATGGGGCGAGCACAAAGAGTGCAAGAAGATGCAACTAACTCAACCTTGGGAGGTCAGGGAATGCTTGCTTGCCAGAAGTAGGGACATCTATGGGGAGTCCTGGAGGATGGGTTATCCAGGGAAAGGGAGGAAATGGCTTCCTAAAGACTCAGAGAGCCTTCAGGAGAGCTATAAGAAGTTCAGTATGTATGGAGTAGAGAGATTGCGGAGGAGGAAAAAAAGAGAATTAAGGCTGAAGAAATAAACTGAGGTTGGGTCAGTAGACCCTTGTTTGCCACGCTAGGCAACCTGGACTGCATGGTGCTATATAGGTGGGTTTCAAGTAGATTTGTTTTCAGTTGGAATGTAGACTGGGTTTAAAAACAAAGGTTGTTTTTGACCTTGAAGAGAATAGTTTATGGGAGAAGTGGGAGTGGAAACCAAACTACAGCAGGTTGAAGAGAGAATAAAAATGATGGCATAGAGACAGTGGTTGTTGTCAAGTTCAGAACTTTTATGATTTATGAAGCATTTAAAATTGGCATGTCCTTAAATGTATAGGATTAGTACAACATTAAAGATTGACTACAGTAACAAAGGTAGGTTTATCATTATACAATAGTTCGTATTAATTTCTTGTCATGTGTTAATTTTAATTGGTTTTTTTAACTGCATGAGAATAGAGGATGCTGAAATGGAATAAATAAGGTCAGAGTCAAAGTTTATAGACCACTTCTGAAGAAGATGCAAACCTCTCTCTTAATATATGCCAGTTTTCTGAGAGTATTATGAAGAAAATAATAACATTAGGTGATAAAAATGTTTCCTCCAAAAAGAAGTATCTTTTTTATGATCAAGGCTAATGTCTTCTATTTAAGAATCACAGTGCATAATAAAATCCAATAAGTTCCTATAAAGTTCTGTCTCACAGTGACTAACAGAGAGAACTTAAAAGATCATAATCACTGCTATAAACCAAACAAGTCACAGGAATCTAATTTTTGAAAATATATTACTCATTTCATATAAGAATTCTTTTTTTTTCATGTTAAGAATTCTTGACATCATAAAAAGTATTGGCTGTTAAGATTTCTTTGGCTCTTTCATATGTAAAATTATTTGATTAACAAGAATTCTGCTTCATAATATTATCTAAAGCAGCCCATCTGACTGCAGGTACTATGCCATCTACCTTTCAGTACAAATTATCTTTTTTCAGGCTATGGGTATTAAAAAATGAAATTAATAGATGATGTTTCTGATGTTAAAACTGCTATTAGGTAGATTTACCATGAATTTAATGAAACTTCAGGGCCCCTCCTTTGCATGGCCTCCCACCTAATTTTGTATTTATAATTTCTAACAACTTGTACCTAATTTTTTTTTATAATTTCATATTTTTTTTTTAAAGAAGGGCCCCAAACTGTATATTTTTCAAACCTACAAGAGTCTGGGTCTGCTCCTGATTTCTCTATAATAGACAATCCCATGATTAAGAATCTCCATGTAATTACTTAAAGCTTCCGCTCTGAACTTTATTAAAAATGCAGAAGTAGACTACTGAAAGGAAAAACACATCTGAATTTTAAATAACTACTAATCAGTAGAGAATACTCTTGAAAACCGACAAAGCAAGAAATTCCTACAACTAAGTTATTTTATCATTGTGTAGCTTTGTTATCTAGTAAGAACCCACAATTTTTGAGGGTCACTGCGAGCCAGGCTCAAGTGAATCACAGCAATGCTATGAGGTGGGACCTATTACCGTCTGCATTGTACAGGTGAGGACGTGGAGGCCTGGAGAACTGGGACTCTGATCTGAGCCTGCCTGTTAAGGATGTGTTTAACTTCGCTGGGTACGATATTGTTCAAATGGTCAATACACGCTGTTAAAGTGGTCAAGGTTGTCTGCTTGATACCTGAACAAACTTAACTCCCCACAGAGATTGGATATAAACTCAAGTTCCCCTAGTACAGGGAACTATCAGAGGCGATGGCTGGCTCAGGGAAAAAAGTCAACATCCATGACTGCACAGGAAAAGGGAAGCCAGGCATATGTCTCTTTAAGAGTGAGTCTATCTGTGGCATTATTGGCATATATGAATAATGACTTATTTCTTTGGCATATTTTAGATAACTATGTTTCTACCTAGGACATTTTATTTTTTTTTTTTTTTTTTAACTCAAAAATCCAATGGTTATCCGTAATCAGAATCTTGTTAGTACATTTGAATGGTTATCAGGAAATTGGCTTTTTAAAAAAGTCAGAGTACGGCTATAGTCTTCTGACAAAATAAAATGAAAGAGATGAGTCTAAATTAACTATGGCTATGGGAAAAAAGAAACACAAAATATTCAGTAAAAGCCCCCTTGAATAGTTTTTATGTGATTCAGGTACCTGTTTGTCATACAAAAAGCTTAGGATTGATTTGGTCACTAAAATACTCAGTGTGTGTAGGATTGTGGTAGACGTAACCAGAGTCAGGAATCTCATCCATTCTAAAGCTATCCACGAGTAGATGAAGAACAACTCATCCCATTTTCTACCCAGAGCATTTATGTTACCCAAATGGAATCACGTTATTCCATAGAACCAAGAGTATGTTTAATTGAATCCTTCTGTGGTAACTGTGTTTTCGGGCTGGTCCCTGCTCTTCAGAGTTCTTTCTAGAAGCCTGTAAAGGGTTTAGTTGTTTATTACAGCTTTTTTCCAGACTATTAAGCCCCCCCCACCTACGTTCCCCCAGCAATATTTTATTTTTAAAGAGCACCTGGTACTACAAGCACAGTTTATTTTTATGTTTCAAATTTGAGCTCTGATTTTTAGGAAAAAAAAAAGTCAACATCTGGGGTCAGCCAAAATCTACTTAGTTTTAGTAACATCTTTCTTTCAAGTACCTTCAGTTGATTTTGTCTTTTTTCTTTTTCTTTTCTGATTTTAAAATTTTCTTAAGAAGTTTGGTAGGGAAGGGGCTTGAAACAAGTGAATTTTGGGGGGCTCTTATTACTCTATAATGCTTTCTTAGGTCTTTTGATAAATTACTAAAAAATATAAAGTCTCCTGTTTGAAATTTACCAAATAATTTTCCAGTTGAGAGAACTGCTTCTGAATGTTATATTTACCCTAAAGAGCTGACAGATTTATCCTTCCACTAACCTCCCACCCCTGCTCCCTAACCTCCACCTACCAGTTTTGTCTTATTTATTCACGAATAAATAACAGTTTGTGATGGCCCTTGGGAACCACGAGATGCTCTCAAATGGAATTTAAATCTCCACAAGCAATAATCTCAATTTGTCAAATTTTGGGATCCTAGCCATGAATATTTCGCATTATTTAATCACCATTCAAAGTCGTATCTCTAGGAAAGAAAAGGTCTCACCACATAAATTTGGTTTCTGAGTAAAAGCCAGCATGAGTCAAACAGATGCAACTAATTGGGTCTTCACGGTGAAGTACTCTAAGGAAGGTTCGTTAGCAAGTTGCAGCGTAATTGTTCATTATCTGATAGAACACTTTTAATTGAATTGGGAAAATGTTTTGCTATGAAAATATAAAATATGTGAGTTGGGAATACGTATCGGGAGGTACTCATTGGAAAGTTTATGTTATGCTTCGAATGTAACAGAAAGCTGGGACTTTTTATGCCAGGGCATCAAATTTGAAATGACATTTAAAATATCTTTGGACTGATCAAGTTTGTCTTCTAATTACAGCATGGTTTATTATGTTTCATGAAAACTTACCAGCACTTGTGTGAAGGGGTAGAACTAGATGATTGTATTTGTCATTTAAGCCACCTGCACCCACAAAGTTTTCACTTCCTCATTTCCTCTTTCCGTATGTGTGTAGTAATTTAGGGAATGTGTAAAGGTCAGGGTTGACTTTTCATTTTTACAGCGATTGTGGGGTATTAGTAGAGGTGCTATCTTGGTAGACAGCTCTTTGGATTGAATATTTTTTCTCCAGGAGAGGGGACCATGCAACTACTGTGAATGAAGTGTAGGTTGTAATTCTTAGTCATTGTTGATGGAGGCTAAATTCCAAACAATGAACTGATAGTGAAAGTCCATAGGTCCTGTTACTAACCTCCCTGGCCTCTTAGGTTCCTTTTGTTTTTATTCTCATTACGTTATTAATTGTGTGTTGTCATCAAACTCCCATAATGAAAGCACAATGTATAAACAATTTATAACTTAGCAAATTCCTCATCCTATATGTAGGATTCTCATATTTAATATATGCTATCATTGAACTCTAGATAACTTTTTCTTAATTTGTTAAATTTCTACAGATATTCTAATTGTTTCTATGATATTGAATTTTAATTTTTATGACTTCCTGGCTCTTATATATTAAATCTGTGGCGACGTTACAATACAGCATTTAAAAATCATTTTATTGGTGACTTCCATTATGTTCTGTAGTTGAATATTCTCAAATTTCAGTGTCATTCTTTTTGAGCCTCAAGAAGTTTTCCCATTGAAAAGTACCAGATTCACCATAAAGAGAAGTGTAAAGTTTTAAAAAGTTGTATTATCCAGTTTACACACAATATTATTTTCCTAAGTACTATGTTTAAATTTTTTCTTTTAAAATTATTCATTGTACATCATTATTGTATTTAAGAAAAATGAGGACAAGCCAAAAGACATAAGTTAAAATCACCTCAAATCTCACCATCTAGAGGTAACAAGTGTTAACATTTTGATGTAATTCTTTAATATCTTTCTGTGTGTACATATACGTATATATTTTAAATGGAATCATGCTAAGCCTGCTTATATTGCAATTATTTTTCTTTACCATTTAACGTTATTGTCAACACATTTTCCTAAGCACAATTTGGTATCTATGCTATCATTTAATGATTGTGTAATGTGATATATAGATTGCCGTAATTTATTTAGCCAATCCTTAATTATTGAACATTTAAATTGTTTCCAACTTTATATTATTAGTTTTCTATTCAGTGTTCTTATACATAAGTCTTGTGCATTTGACTGATTTTCTTAGAATGAATTTCTAGAAGCATAATTACTAGGTTATCAAGCACATATTAAGGCTTTTGATAACTCACCAAATTGTTCCCCAGAAATATTACATCAATAGATAATCCCTCCTGCTGAATATGAGTGATCTTTCATTCCATACTCTTCTTTTTAAGACATTCTCTCAGTTGAAAATGGTGTCACATGGTTGCTCTGATTTATATTTAATTAATTGTTAGTGAGGTTGAATATCTTTTCATATGTGTACTTGTACATCTATGATTTTTTAATGAATTATCTTTTCAGTGTTTAGCCTATTTCTTCTATTAAATCTATTCATAGGATTTTAAAAATGAAATAACTGTTTATGAGACATGATACAAAAATTTTTCACCCTGTCATTTGCCTTTTAGTGCTTGTAATATTTTTGATACACAATTTAAACATTTAACATTTACCTTAAAAATTAAATACATCATTTGTACAAAAGACTATGTAAATAACATACATATACTCTTTGAATAATAATAAAACAAGTAACCCTGTACTCACATCCCACTTTAGGAATAATATATTTTCAAAATTTTTGAAGCCTATGTGGGCTCCTATGATATCACATTTCCCCTTCTCTTCAGAGATAACTGATGTTTTGAATTTTGTTCTTATTTTCCCTATAGTTTTTAATCACATATGGACAATTCCTAAATAATATATTATTCAATATTATACATTTTTGAACTGTATGTAACTAGAATCACATTTTATGAATCCTTTTGTGACTTCCTTTTTTGTTTTTGAAACTCAACATTATCCATTGAGAATTATCCATGTTGATGCACCTTTTTAATGCATGTATGCTATTATACTACATGGTTATATCACAATTTATTTATTCATTCTTCTGTTGTTTCCAGTGTTTTTCTATTACAAAAAAGTGCTACCATAACCTTTCTTGTTCATATCTACTGGTGCATATGTGTAAAAGAAGTATTCCTGGATTAGAATTGTTGGGTCACAGGGTATGCATATTTTCTGCTTTAAAAAAGAGCCAAATTGTTTTCCAAAAGGCTTGCACCATTTTATACTCACACCAGCGGTTAAGAGTTCCTGTTGTTCCATGTTGTTAACATTTGATCTTATCAGACTTTAAAATCAGAGATGGCTATAAAATGCTATCTCATTGCGGTTTTATTTTGCATTTCTCTGATTACTGATGAGGTGAGCATCTTTTTCATATGTTTATTGGTCATTCGTGGAAGATTCTCTGAGAAAAGCCTTTTCACGTTTTTTGACCATATTTCTAAGGGTTGTCTGTCTGTTTTTCCATTTCTCTTCTTTTTTGATTCCAAGGTATTCTTTATAAATTCTAGACACTAATCCTAAGTCAGTTTTATGTGTGAAAATGCCTTCTTTTAGTTTGTGACTTACTTTTTCCATTTCTTACTATGGTATCTGTTAATGATATAATTTAATTTATCGAGCTTTACTTCATGACATGTGCTTTTGATTTCTTAAGTCTTTTCCTACCCTAAGGATATATAGATATTCTTCTATGTTTTTTCCCGAAAGATGTAAAATTTTAGCATTCATATTTATGTTCCTTACACATCTGAAATCTTTCACATGCTTTGATAGTTGCATTATTGATTTTAATTCTTCACTCTTCCCTGTATCCATATCCTTTGGCATATGGCTTCAAGTTTCTCCCATAAAGTTAGATGATATTTAACTTTAAAGTTAGATGACTTAAACTGGGTTCAGTCATGTAGCTTGTTTTGGCCAAGAGAATGAGCAGAAGAGACATCAGTTCTGAGCTCAGGCCTTAAGAGGACTTGTGTGTTTCTGCTTCTTCCATTGCTAAGAGAAGAATGTGTCTGAGCTCGTCCTCTAGTCCCAACAGGAGAGCTGCCCTAGCCAAGCTGCCTAAGCTGAGCCCAGCTGATTTCAGTTAAATTTGTAGCATTGTCGGTGATAATAAACCATTGCTGCTTTAAACCACTGAATTTGAGGTGGTTTGTTTTGTAACTATAGTTAACTGATACAAGTATTGATACAATTTCATTGTTTTTCTGTATAAAAACCAGTGATCTCTCTTATCATTATATACTAATGACTCTAGACTTCTGGTTTTCTTTTGGTTAGTATTTGCCCAATATGTTCTTTGAAGCGGAGAGTTCAGTCATTTTCATTTATAGTGATTATTGTTGCTTTTGAATTCATCACTACCATATGAACTTTCATTTTCTCTGTGCTTTACTTTTCTCTATGTTTTTTCCTCCTTTTTTGCCTTCTTTCATATTGGCTTGTTATTAAGCTGTTTTCTTCATTCTACTTTTTTTTCTCCTAGTTTTTAATTGTACATACTGTTTCTATTAATTTTGTGGTTATCTTAAGCATTCTATTATGCATATTTAGCTTAAAAATGTTCAAAGGATATCACTATCTTCAGGACCTTAGAACACTTTAACTTTGGTAACATTTTCTTTACTATTGTTTTCTTTTGTATTTGTTCTATCTTTTTAAAACCCCACAAATTAGACATTGTTATCATTGCAGTCAATGTTTATTGAATTTACCCACATGTTTACTATGTTTTCTTGGTATGCCTCCTGCATTTTAGATCTTTTTTCGTCTTAGATTGTGTTTCCTATAGAAGTTCCTTTACTAGGGATATGTGGGTGATAGACTCTCCATTGTCAGTTTGTCTCAAAATGTCTTCATCATGCTTATCTTAAAAGACACTTTTGCTGGGTATGTAATTCCAGGTTAAGTGTTATTGTCATTTGGCATGTTGAAGGTATTATTCTATGATCTTCTGGATTCCATGATTGCTCTAAGATGTCAGCAATTATTTCATTCTATTTTATTTTATTTTAGAGATGGGGTCTCAGTCACCTGGGCTGACATGCAGTGGCATGGTCATAGCTCACTGCAGCCTCGAACTCCTGGGCTCAAGCAATCCTCTTGCCTCAGCCTCCTGAATAGCTGGGACTACAGGTATGTGTAATCACACCTGGCTATTTTTTTTTTTCACTCTTTTTTAGAGATGGGATCTTGCTATGTTGTCCAGGCTAGTCTCAAAGTCCTGGCCTCAAGTGATCCTCCCATCTTGGCCTGCCAAAGTACTGAAATTATAGGCACGAGCCACTATACCTGGCTTCAGCAATCATTTTAATTGTCAATTTGTAGATTTTTTTCTTTCTGACTTCTTTAACTCAGGTATGCTGCAGTTTATCATGATGTGTCTAGGTATTTTTATTTATCCTTCTTGGCATTGCTGTAATTCCTGAATTTGAAAATTTATGCCTCTCCCCAATTCTAGCAATTCTCTTGCATCTCCTCATTTGCTTTTTTTTGGCTGTCCTATTAGGTATATCTCTGTCTTCTCACTCTCTTCTCTAAGTCTCTTGACCTCTCTTTCATATGTCAATATTTGATTCTTGTTGTTGCATGTGGGTACTCAGGGTTATCGTTTAGATCATGGGCTCTCTCTTCAGCTCTAACTTGATGATTAACTTGACAACTAAGTTTCTAATCTTATGATGATTTCCATTTTTAGAAGTAACATTTGTCTTCGTCAAGCCTGTCCATTTTTTATAGTTTGTTTTTTCATCATTTTTACTATTTTTTCTTTAAGCAAATTAAACTCATATTTAAAAAACGTTTTTATCAGATAATTCCAATACAAGCAATTTTTGTGAGTCTGATTGAATTGCTTGATCATTCTGCTGACTCTTGTTCATAGTGCCTTGTTTTCTTATTTGTTGTGTAATTTTTATTTGTGAGCTCACAATCATTGGAACTCTATGGGAAATCTATGAGGCCTGGGTTAAAGGTAGCTTCTATAGAGAGAATTTAAATTTGCTTCTGCAAGCCAACTGGGGCACCACAAAATCAAGGGCTACTTTAGTTTATTTTAATATTTAATCTTTTTTTTTTTTCCTTCTTAAGCTACAAAGATAATGTGAGTTCTGTTACCAACCCAAACTGAAAGTTGCCCTGAGATTATGAGTTTCAGGAATCCTCTTCTTTTTTTTCCTTTATCCAGAAACCAGAATTGAGTTCTCACTTTGTTGGGCAGGGGGATGGTTTTCTTTTGTTTGTTTTTTTAGTTTACCCTTTTCACTGAGAATATCTTCTTTTATGATTTCAGTTTTGTGGAAATGTCTCAATCTTAATATCTGTGTTAAGTTGATCCTGTCTCCTATTCTTCATGAAAATAAAAATCTCCAAACTGCTAGAAATCAGAAAATTTCAGCAAATGCCTTCAAACAACTCTACATTTTAGTGCTTGGTTACATTTTTAGAGTCTAGCTTTTAAGTTATTTTTGTTTCTGAAGAATTTCTTTATTTTCATGCCATCTAAGCTATGCTTCTAAAACAGTTTTTAAACATTTTTTATTCAGAATTTTTAGGTATCCTGTACAGAAATGTTCCTTGGGGTACACCATATTGCTGGAATTATAAATCTAGAAATTTAAAAATTTGATGTAGTCAATGTATCAACATTTTCTTTCATGAATTTTGTTTTGGTGTTAAGCTTAGAAAATCTTATTCTACTCCAAGTGTAACCAAATATTCCTATATATTTTATTTTTGTGGTTTTGTAGTTTTATATTTTACATGTTTAAATATTTAATTCATTTGGAATTTATTTTGATGAAACATGAAAAGTAGGAATCCAATTTTATTTTTTTCTCAGACAACTTGTCCCACTATCTAGGTAATTTGTCATAAAATAGAAATATGAACTAATAAAGGCAAAAGTTGTAATTACCAATGAAAAGGGTTGTGCTTCAGAAGTTATAAGTATACTTGTTAGCTGCATAATATGGAAAACCAATTATGAAAATGAATGGCTTGTGTTTTTCAAAGTATCTTAATTTCCTTTGTACTCTTTGAAAGTCTAAAATTTAGACTTTTAATTCCTTGATTTTATTTGTCAGAGTCTACTGTGGAAGATACCTTTTTTCTCAAAAATTCCGAGGATACTATAAAATGAGCATTAAAATAGGAGACTCTGGGGAGCTAAAGATTTTTGCTGACCTCATGTATATATTCTTTCTGCTTTTTTAAAACCAGAATCTTGCAAAAATAGAATTTCCCCATTGTGACATAATTTTTGGTGGTCTAGTAGAGAATTAGAAACAGACATGCATTAATTTGTAAAGGGAAAATTGGACTTTCTTACTTTCCCAGGTATAGGGGCTATAAGGATGGGGAGAGGGTTGCTTGAATAACCCTCAATGAAAGATTAGGCCCTTCCTCATAGATTAAACCTGTGCTTTCTTTAGAAAAATCAAGCTTTCAAGCTTCCCGTTATCTATGGAATTATTCATATCTCCATTCACACTAGAAATTCACTGTACTGAGAAGTAAAATTAAACTTGTACTTACATGGCCACAGACCCTTGTAGAAATAACATGGGTTTTGCAACATGGACACATTCTCAATCATTCAGCAACTATTTTTGGACCCTTCAAAACTCTATGCTGGGCCTTGTATTGGATAGGAAGAGACTTCGAACCTCACTTATTTACAATGTAGGGGAATAGGTTAGTTTTATTAATAAAACACATGTTATTACTCACATTAAAACAGAGTCAAATAATAGAAATCTATCTGAAACTAAAAGTGTATGGAAGAGACTTGATCGTTTTTGGTGCTTCTGGATTTTATAGCGTTTCTCACGTACAGTCAGAGCTTTGGCCGTTATTGCCTATCCCTGTAGTTATAGATGAACGAGGTGGTTAGAGATTGGATTGGATCAGGATTGCTTGTACGGATGTGTTAGAAGTTGCTTTATGGACTACATTTCTGAAAGCTTGCTTACTTGGGTTTTTTTTTTTCCTCTTGAAAGAGAAGTTTTAGAATTCTAAGCAACAGTGATGACATCTCTCATTTGCCCAGTGTCCAATGCAGTGTTAGGGACATAGTAGACATTCAACAAGCACCTGCGAATTCATGGAAAAGGGAGTGTAGGAAAACACCACTCTGTTTATTTTAACTTTCTGGTTGATTGCATTCTAGATAAATGATAGTTTATTGTACAGAGGAAAACAGGATCTGATGGAATCTAAGAAAGATGTGGAAAGCAGAGGTTGTCCAGCAGGTCAGGAAATTTGAGCCCGTTGTCAAGAGTTCTAAATGTTTTTCCTGTTCAAGGTTATGAGGTGCTTACCCATCATTCATTTTAGTTTGTTTTTATGTGAGTTTAAACTTTGTGTAATTTCTTGACTAGTGCTTTTTTATTTAACATTAGGCTTTTTTTTAAAAAATGATTTGCATTTTGTTTTACAACAGTTTCCTAAAATATCCTTGAAAAAGGAAGGCTGTGTTCACCTTTAATACTTAAAAATCACTTGGAGGCAGTTCAATGGAGCCTGAGTATGCGTTTGCAGG
Source organism: Propithecus coquereli (assembly GCF_000956105.1). Lineage (NCBI taxonomy): Eukaryota > Metazoa > Chordata > Mammalia > Primates > Indriidae > Propithecus > Propithecus coquereli. The sequence continues at coordinate 837,937 of NW_012148675.1, read as the reverse complement.
AAAGTAAAACATAACCAGAATGAGTAACCTCTGTTCTCTGAGGCTTAGTGCATATCATTTATGCTTGAAAAAACAGAATGAATTTATTTGTTTTAATGTCCAAAAACTTTGACACAAGAGTTAAAAGGAGCTAGCTGACCACTAAAGTAAAAATAGCAGCAAACTTACTTTTGAACTGGGATGATATTTAACCAACCTCACATCTCTTCATCACAGAACCTGTTGAAAACAGTTTGAAATAATTTTCTAGTGGCAGAAACACATTTAGAATGTCTTCTCTGGTACTATGAAATGTAGGTTGGCCAAATTATCTGAATAACTCAGGTTCCCAAACCCACCCTGGAGAGAAAGGAGAGGTTTTTGTTTTTGTTTTTCTCACTTAAATTATCCAAACAGTTTATCTTTATAATCCCATGACACTCAGTAATTGCTCAATCTCCATCTGATCCCTACCGCATTGTGAACTAAGTTGTATTATTGAAATGAAAGGATTTAAGGAAAGAGCATGTTAGGAATCAGTAACGAAAGGCTCATTTTACTTTAAAAATGTTATTTTTAAATTAGAGATGATACATGATAATTTAGTCAAACCCGAAGAAATCCTGATTAATCTTCTCATGTATCTGTATTTTTGTTGATTATTCCTGGGAGGATTTGCTCTCTTGTTTTATATTTTCTCTAACAGAGTGGGTGGGTCTTAGCTTGATGTTCCCTCTCAGGCCACTAGGAAAGGCGGGCCTCTTTCCCAAATGATTTTTTTATTATCTTTCTAGAAAAATGCTGATGACAATATCTTTTTTTTATTGCCCTTTCTACTGAGGCTCTCCAAGCCTTCCCGATTGAACATGGTAATAGTCAATTATTTCATATTTAATGAGTAATTTTGGGTCAAACAAGGGCCATGCCCTGCTAGTTATTTTACAGCTGTAAATGGACCCTAGAAAGCATAACAGAGAATATGAGACCCACACATTTAGTGGAGTTATTTGTTTAGACTCTGAGTTTGATTATAGAGAAAGGGAGATTGATAAAATGGCCTTTCTATGATTAAGAACTTTTCTTTGGTCCTTGGTATTATGCATATATACACTGTGGGGTATAAAAGCTGAAGATGTGGTTACTGCCACCAGTATATTTACCATCTAGATGAGGTGATCATATTTACAGCTGAACATACAGCAATTACATAGCAATGGAGGACAGCCTATGACCAGATGCTGACATAAGTAATATAAACACCAAGTGCTAGAAGAGTGCCTACGTGTTAAGTGTCAGTAGAGGACAGTTGACTTAGACAGTGGAGTCACATCTTATTTAGGGGGTTGTGTACTAAAGTCAATACCCAATATAAAAATTATATGAGGTCAATATCCTTGAAAGTCTATTAAATTGCTCATAAATTTTAGTGTGTATGTAGTCACGAATATGTGCTACATTAGATACTGGCACACTTTTTCTCTCTCTTAGCAAGGTTTGTACGGTTAGTGTTTCCTTTACTGTAGAAACAGGTCACTAAAGAAATCAGCTTATCTTTAAACTCAACGATCAGCCTCCATGTCAGGAGATGCTTATACTAGGAGAGGTGCAAGGGAAGTGAGTGCTCCTTCAATGGAAAAGGGAGTCAGAAGAGAGTTGGAAGCTACAGTGTGACATTATCAGATTTGTTTTCTTACAAGAAAATGCATTTAAGCCTAGTGGCACGGAGACCAGATGAGAGGCTGAAAGCTACACAGGGTGAGGTTATGTTTAATCCTCTTAGTGTGCTTGGCACCTAGCACATAGTAGGTGCTCTATGATATTTTGCTGAATTGAACTTTTGTGTTACCTAGATGATCTAAGGAAAGGTTGAGAGCTCAAAGTAAGACTGCAGCAATGGAGGTGGAAAGAAGAGGTGTCATTTGAGTGAGGTTTGTGAGATGGAATCCACAGGGCCTATTGTCTGATCAGATGTGGTGGAGGTGATCAGGAAGAAGAGAAAGTTGAAGATAATATCAAGACTTCTAACTTGGGAGGCCAGATGGATTTATTATGAATTAAAACAGAAAACACAGAAGCCACAATGGGCTTTGGACTTTCTTTTGGAAGTGTCAGTTTTGTTTAAAGGGTTCGTGGATTTCCTGAGCAACTACATCCATTGGGAAATGAGAAATATATAGGTCTGGAGAGTGGGATTGAGAGTGAAGCTCAGGATACAGACCTCACAGTAATGAGCAGAGAGTAAAGGGACTGAGGGTGGATGAGACCACGCTGCATGACCGTTCTCCAGGGAAAGGATGAGGATTGCAGGGAGTCGGGTAATGTGCCCCCAAATTTCACTAAGATGACCTTATTTGGAAATAGGGTCTTTGCAGATGTAATGAGTTAAATTAAAATCAGGTCATACTGTATTAGGGTAGGTCCTGATGACTGATAACCTTATGAGAAGGGACAATAGAGACACAGGGGCAGAGATTGGAGGGATGCATGTATAAGCTAAGAAACACCAAGGATTTACAGGAACTACCAGAAGGTAAGAAGAGTCAAGGAAGGAGCCTCTTCTAGAGCCTTCAGAGAGAGCATGGCCTTGCCAAAACCTTGATTTTAGACTTCTAGCCTCCAGAATTGTGGGAGAATATATTTCAGTTGTTTTAAGCCACCCAGTTTGTGGTACTGTGTTATGACAGCCCCAGAAAACTGATACCAGGACCACAGATGGACCCTGGAACCTGACAGTTAGGGGTAGCAGAAAATGAGAATGAGTGAAAGAGGCAGAGAAGGGTCCCAGGGGTAGGGAAGAGCCACGTGAGTGCAAGTGTGAAGTAGTGAAGTGTGAAGAATGGATTGATTAGGAGAGTCAATTTGTGGTGAGGGAGGGTTTAGAGATAAGGTCCCAAAGATACTCAGAACCAGCTGGGAGCAGTCTGTGCCAGATGTAGGCTGTGCGCAGCCTCTGAGGGTTGTGAGCAGGCAGGGGCAGGATAGTTCTGGGCTGTTCCCACATCTCCAATCTTCTGTCTCTTTCTCTTCTTGTCTCCAAACTCACACTGGGTTCCCCTGTTTTGTAAAGGACAGAAGACCCTGGGTCTAATCTGCCATCCCTTCTCATCTCCCAGTGTACCACTGCCTCCATTTCCTCACCCCTCGCTGTCTCTTGATTTCTCTCTTCTGTTCCCTGAATAGCCTTTAACTTGTTAAATCCAGTGCCTTTTTGTCTCTCCTCACTTTGTTTGACCTCACTGCATCGCTGCAGCATTAACATTTATGATCTTCTCTGCCTTGTCAAAGCTTCTCTTCCTATGACTTCTCTGCTCCCGTGTGATTGCAGTTCTTAAATTACATCTGGGTCTCCCTGGGGTTTGTTCTTCCTTCCCTCACACAATTTATATAACTATTCGTGGAATGAATTAATTCAGTAAACATTAATGACACCAAAGTCCTTTCTTCATATCTGATGTCCCTTAGGCCTTATCTAATTTTGGTCAGAAATATTGAGCATCAGTTCTAATCCATGTCTGTTTAGAATTCCTCCAATTTTATTCAAAATGTTTCCTTAAGAAGCTAATTGAGGAAAATTTAGAAAATATAGAAAAGGAAAAAGGAGAAAAAATATACCCAGTATCTCCCTTCATCCTTTTTTACATTAAGAGATTTTTAAAAATTTTAATAAGCAGTTACAAGCAAATGTTATATATATATGTATGTACCTATAATATATGTTTTGTTTTATGATTTTTAATATTATAAGCATTTTCATGTTATTACCAATGTTCATAGCTATTTCTCATGGATGCATAGTATTCTGTTGAGAGGTTATATTATTTTTTTCTTAACCATTTTCCTGTTGTTCAACATATATGTTGTTTCTCTGTTTTGCTGTTACAAAAAATAATTCTGCAGTAAATATCTTTGCACATTAATCTTTTTCCTAGTTTAGGGTTTTTTTTTTTTTTTTTTAATGCTAAACCCCTCAAAGCGGACTTTTTGAATCTGAGGTATAAACATTTAAAACCTGAGTATATATTGTCAAGTTGTTCATAATGGGGTTTGATCTCAGCAATCTAGAAAGGTACCTGTTTTACCACTGCCCTGCAAAATGCTTAAATTTTCTACTCTCTAAATACTCAATTTTTTCTTGTAAGAACACTGATGGTGTCTCTTAATGAAGAGACCTACAGTTTAGATATTTTGGTGATATATACATATTAAGGACTGATAGTGGAAACTAAATTGATGACAAGCATCTGGCTTTTACTAATAAAAGCATGTTTACTTGGAAACAGAATCTCAGAAAAGATCTGAAAAGAAAATTTGATATGGTTTTAGAAATAGTTTCTGAATCTGTGGGACAGTATTTTGGCATACATTTCCCTGTAATTCCTCTGCAGAAAAAGAAAATATTCTTAATTTCTTAATTTTAAGCAGAAAATCAATCCCAACAGAGAGGGAATAGTTTTCTCTCTGCAGACATGAAATTCATGTATCCTTATAGAGAACATCTTCCCAGGGGCATGTACAGATGCACATTTTATGATATGCTTGTTATCTGTTGGCCAAATGAAGTGATTGTTTAGCAAAGCTCGCATGGGAGAAGCATGCTTTGCCCTCATGTAGACATGTACAGCTTTTGGTGTGCAGGGTTGGCTCAGAACATTAATTAAATTCTTCCTGCTAGTTTATACAGAATGTACTGTCAGTTTATAGAAAAGATATTTATGTGTTTGTAGAGTTCTTTCAAAGAGCCTGAGATCTAATATTTTACAGCAAACAATCCATCTCTTACCGAGTCTGATTTCTGGAATTACTTTCTCATAGCTCCCTGGGTTTCTGGTTAGTGATACTCGAAGAAAAGTTAGAAAAAATATAGGTGCTTGATAACATATAACTGGTATGTTCTGTATTCTCAGCTTTTTGAAAAAATCAAACCACTAGTGATATGCTAAAAGCTAAATTTTGTAAAATGTTAAACATTCGTGAAAGAAAGGATGAAAGAAAGCCTCGGTTTCCTGCCAGCCTTGCGGTCAGCAGCAGTACTCTGGCCTGATTACTTAAGCCGATGTTTTTCCTAAATCAGTCATGAATCAGTAATTATCAAGTTTTGCAATACTAGGCGATTCTCTTGAGAATAGCAAATGATTTGTAATGTTAAGTTGATAGGACTTTTAAAAAAGAAATAACTTGGCTCCCCTCGATGGGTTTCCCTGGGCACTGGGCAGAACCCCTGTTGATTTAACAGGGCTTTGTCTGTGGATGCTTTGTAGATTTATCTTTCTTACATGATCAAATAGCATGTATTTGCTTTCTTTCCCCACAAAAATAAGAATGCTGCTGGTGTGTGGTGCGTTGGTTTCACTTCTATTCATTTGGCTTAACTACTTAAACAACAATTTAGTCCAAAAACAGAAAAAAAGGAGAAGTCATAGATGAAAATTCAGGAATCAAGATTTCTGCTTTATTTAGTTTCTTCCAGCATGTCTTGGGATGACCTGTTGATCACTGTTTTCTTCCCCTATAAGATGTTTTCCTTTCCTATAAGATGTTTTCCTTTGTGCCCTGGAATGACAGATCTTAGAGTTGGAAGGGAGCTGGTGGACATTTTCTAACTCAGTCCCCTGATTTTTGAAGCTTATAGGAGTTAAAAAATGGTCTCAGCTACAGAGCCTAGAATTGGTTGACTAGGGATCCAAACGTGGGCTGTTTTTCTTACTTGAAGGTGCTTCAGTGGGCACACCCACATCAACACAGTGGCATCGTTTTAGATACAGGGAACCTGGGGCTCGGCAAGTTGCATCCTTTGCAATTTGTTTTGATGTGTCTGATACACTTGTTCCTTGGCTGTCCAGGGCCCTCGGGCTGTTGCTTCTCTTTTATAATCATCATCCCATGAGTACATATTTTATGCAGGAGGCCTGCATAACTTTGGTCTGTCTACCTCTCGCTTGTTTATCTTTGGAAGTACTTTTTCTCGGGAAAATCTTTGACAACACCTTTGCTTGGAGTTTCCCAAGAATCTTAATGTCCTAACATCCATGAGGACCCCTCAGGGTGGGGATCAGGAGAGCCGGCATCATATGAGCCTTTTAAAATCCTCTAGAATCCCACACATCTCTTTCTTTAAGGGGCTACATTTTTAGTTCTTTAGTTAGATCTTCATCTTAGGGCACCCCTTGTCTAATAACTATGATCTTTTTTGAGTACTAGTAAGTTTGGCATTCTGAGGCTCTCCCCAGATACTCTGACTAGCACACTGGCAGTTTGATCAAACTCTTTGTAGAAGTTACATCTTCCCATTCTGTTTTCTCACCACCATGCAGACTGGGCTCTGGTACCTTGAATGAGCCTAACCCCCTGGCTAATCTTCACCATTGTGACAACCTTGCAGTGTGGGTTCCCAGATCTGTCTCTTGTGCTGTCAAGGGGAAGCTGAAGAAGTCCACACGATCACAGGATTGGAAGGGAGCCTACTGGTCATCGAATGCTTGCATCACCCCTACAAAATCGCTGCCAAGTAATTATCTAGCCTGACGGGAAACTTATCACCTCCCAAGGCGGCTCATTTTAATTCAGACAGCTCTGACTGGTGGGAAATTCTTTCTCATACCTATTCCATGTTGATGTGTTTCCCGCATTGAGTAAAACAGAATTCCTGTTAATTAGACCCCCCAGAGTCTTTCTGGAGTTGACTTAACCTATTACTTTTGGGAGGAAAACTTATTTGCATTTATAGAACTTGGTGGATACTGCCTTGTGAAATGCAGAATGCAGCCTTCCATCATCAGCAGACCTGTAATGGGCATTTAATGTAAAACACTTGCTGAACTAAACTGAATGATTCTCTGAAGAAAGCAGTGATGGCTAGGGGTATAGAGTAGTATGGTGCTTATAGCATGTGTCATTCTTTTGGCAGCTACTGCCTTGGGCTCTTAGTTATTTTATATGCATGAATCTTGCCTACACAGCTAGTTGTTAAGCTCCTCAGGGTGGGGACCTGTCATGTATGTGCAGTCCCCAACAAGCCTTACCCATGACCTTGCATTCTCAGGATCAGCTAGTACTTTGCAAGAAAGTGAAAGTGCAAGAATTGTCCCTCCTGGCACCGAATTGCTTTTCTTCTTTGCCCCAGAGGAATGCATGGTGGTAGTGGCAGCGGGGGTGTGTGTGTTGGCATGAGCCCAGGGCCAACTGTAGCTTTCCGAGAGTCTTAGCACTAATCTCTCAACAGAAACAAGTATTCCCAGGCTGGTCTACAAAAGTCAAGCTCCAGTAGGGGTTAAATTGACAGTTGGGTGTTGGTCTGGCAACGTGACAAGCACATACCAGAAACACCCTTCTCCACTCATCTGCCTGGTGCGTGCTTCCTCATTCTTCAGGCCTACACAGGAATGTCTGTTTTTGGAACCTTCCTGACCCACCCAGGCAGAGGGCTCACCTCTTCTCACTTATCCTCAGTGTACTGTGGACAGTCTTCTATTTTAATACATGCTGCATTGCATATGTCTGATTTGCTTCTAGCGGTGTCTCCTTTGTTCTTCTGTGAACCTCTGGAGGAAAGAGACTAAGTCTCATTTCTCTATGTTTTCTCTGTGCGAAGAACAGTGCAAAGTAGGGAGATGGTCAATGAATATTTTTGAAGGAATGACTATTGAAATAGATGGGTTGTTTGTGTAGAGAAATGCATTCCCTGGTGATAGAGGATCTATTTACAAGCAAACTTTTGGACTATAACACTTTTTGAAGTTGGAGATTACTTGCAGTCTTTTGTATGCTCTCAGGGCTCTGCCCATGGTAGGCATGACTAAACAGCATCCTTGCAGCTAACCACGGTGAGCGTCCTGTGGTCTGGATAAGCCATGAGCTGGAACAGGAACAAAGTGAGGCAGGCCCCGAGGATACAGATCTGCTGTAGTTGTCCTGAGAGACCACAGAATGGCAAGTAGAACTTGGTATCCTCTGAGTATGGCAACCAAGTACAGACCAGGCAAGCAGGTGGCTTTACAGAGCCTAATGGAATATGTGGGAGATCCTATTGATGGTTGAATGAAGCAGTACGAGTCAAGGGAGATATCTTGCACTTTTGATCTGCACAAGTGTAGATGCTGCTAATTGGTCAGCGGCATCAGGGGAGTCTGTCAGCAGCTGAGAGGTGAGCGTGTGAAGGATGTACTGACAAGGACCTGGCAGAGCTCTAAACTTAGGGGGACACTGCCATAAAGTTTTTTGTTATTCATTCATTCATTCAACAAATATTTATTTTTGTGAAATATCCTACTGTGAAAATCCTTCCAAGAGGACATAAATTTTTTATTTGATGGTCAGTAGGAAAAGGAAGATGCCCAGTTACCAGCTTTGGGCCACATGATCAGGGCTGGACTGACTGACCACGATGATATGATGTGAATTCCTCATGGTGTGAGTAGAGGGCCCTTACATATCTTTTGTTTCCAGTCGGGAGACAGGATGGGGCAGAGCTTCCAGGGTCAAATAAACCCAGCAGTAGTAAGAAGAAGGTTAGTGGGTTGGGGTACCAAGAAGAACCTGACAAACATCTCTTGACTGACAGAACTGCACCCAGCCTAGGACTATCCATTAAACTATTAAATAGTTGATTTGCCATACTAAATGATGACACTACATGGCAGAGTACAGGAAACACTGATTTTAATATCATCTTCCACTTGAAAAATATTCTATACTTACCAAAACACTTTTGCATTTCACTGGATTCCAAAAATCTTTGATATAGGTAGGAGGGATGTTATACCCATTTTTTGGATGAAGACATTAAGGCACTAACAATTTACATGGATGGTTAACTCCTGGCTAGCTAGTGGCAGAGGCAGAACTAGAACTATGCTTATCCTTATTGCTAGGTCACTGAACTTTCCCTTATACCACTGCTTTGCTTGTGTGTTGCTGTGATAACTCTTGCAGGACCACCTTCACTGAGAATTCAGGTCTGATTGACTTCTGGGAAACAGAACCGAGCTGAGTCTGAGCATTCAAGAGGACACTCTCAGCAATAAACATGAACCCAAGCATTATTTTAAGATACTTGCTTTAAGAAACATGCTTCAATTCTGAGTTTGTTATTATTTATTTTATGGAGGTCTCCTTAAATGTACTGACGTAAGTAAATAATACCAGAGATTTAAAAGTATCAATTTCTAGTAAAATTGCTCCAATTTTTGTGGATTACCATGGGATTATCATGTTGCTATATTACTGAATTCCTACAGTATGTCTGGCACCATTCTAAACTTTGAGAATATGGCAATAAACAAAAATTATTTTTGTCATAGGGCTTTTATTCTAGTTGGGGAAGGGGTGTTTGTGGAGGAGACAATTGAAAACCAAGTAAAATATGAAGTATGTCAGATGTTGACAAATGCCATAGAGAAAAAAATGCAACAGGGAATGGAGACGGGGTATGTGGGGATGGGGAGGGGTTGCAATTTTAAATAGGATGGTTAGGGCAAGGACCCACAAAAAATGTGCAGAAAATACAGCTCTTTATATATCTTCAAAAACTACAAAAATTATTATTAAATACTAAACATCAAAACTACCTATCAATATTCGTGAGGATACAACACACTTACGTACACATATGTACCTGTAAAATCCAGTATTTACTTTTAAAATTAACTCCCAACTCTTCGTGCATCTAAAAGATGAAATAAATTTGAATTTATGTTTTTGTAGCACTATAAGAGTATGCAAGTTAGTTATTCTAATCTCTTCGTTTTTGTTTGCAGACCTCCCACCATTTAGCTCAGTGATAAAATTCCACAATAAATTTTGACTTGAAAGATTTTAGGATATCACGAAAATGGGAATGACAAATGAAGGCTATGAGATGAGGCAAATATTTGGCAAATCCTGTGAAGCACTTAGGACAAGCTTTATTAAGTGTGTTGGAATCAGATGATCATTACTGTTTTTATTTTTATCTGGGGTCAGATGTAATTAAAACCTTTTCTGTGGGTTTCCAAATTAGCCTAACGATTTATTGGGTTCCAAAGGTCTTTGTAGATGGTAATCTTGGCACAGAGTTCTGAAACAGAGGGTCCTCTAGATATGGAAAGAAGTTAGAAAATAATTTCTTTGAAAACAAAACAAAAACGTCCCAAGAAACACCATGATTGGATGTTTTGTGACACACTGGGAATTCAGTTAAAAGGTGCTATTAGGGATTCCATGGTGATCTGAGCCCCCAAAATGCTCAGTTCCTCAGGGTTTAGGACTGCAAAGACCTAAGAGGGAATGTTGCAGCTGCCCTCTTGTGGACAAACTCAAGGTTTTGCCTCTGTCTCAATACTCTTGGGAAACAACGATCTATTTTTTTCCTGGAGCTATTTATGAAATAATCTAAGAGCAATAAAACATTTCAAGTTTTCACATGGGCTCAGAAGACCTTCTCCCTCCAAAGTAAGACCCTGAAAATCAGTCAAAACATATTTTTTAGTTGAGCAAAACCCCGGCCTATTGGTAGATTATATTAAAATTGTAGCCCCTTCTACCGCATCTCATGTGAGATTTCTGGGGGTGCTTTTAAAGGAAATACTCAAGTCTACAAATAAATTTTTTGGGGGGAAATGGTGGGGGTTCACAGCAGAAGGATATGTAGGAAATAATAACAGGAAGAGCTTTGGCACCTCTCAGCTGGATGGTCAAGGCTAAATCACTTAACCTGAGAGCTTAGACTTTATTTTCCTCCTATGTAAGATGAGACTGTTCAAAGGCAACTTCTAATATCCCTTTTAGCTCTAAAACTCTATAAATATGTGAGCTGATGGACAGAAAAAACTGCTTTTTGGTCTTTAGGGTTTCTTTCCTTTCTGGCATATGTGGCTTTATGACTAGTGAACTAAAGGGCCATTAGGGGAATTGTGTGATGAAACCTTTGAAAATTTGGAGGGCTACAGGGAGGTTCATAGAACTGCCCCATGGGTCTTGTGAGAATTTTTCAGTTTATTTATATAAGCACTGAATTTATCAGGTATCTGCCATGTGCTGTGCATTATTCTAGGCACTAGTAATACAATATTGACGGGAGAAAAAGGAGAATCCTTGTCTTCAAGGTGTTTATAGTTTGAAAAAATTTAAATTCGATCATTTCTAGGTGGCCTTACACAGTTTACTTATATGTTCATATGGTTCTGAAAATATTAAGGGGAATTTACCTTAACTTAAATGTCTCCAAAGATCTTTGAGGTGGGATGGTATTGAAGCTTAGCAAAACTCCCAGTGAACTTTGGCAAGAACTGAGTCTGGACTCAAAACTCTGATTGTAGGGGAAGTGTGCTCTTCGGTGAAACTTGCAGTGCAAGAGGTCTCTGACTGTCTTAGTCATTCTGAAAACTGCTCTTCCATGGGCCATTATTTTTATTTTATTTTTTTAACACAAAAGGAAATCCTAGTAGGTCCTGTATCTTTTTGGAGAATGACTTTTCTGTGTTCTGTGTTTCCATTCATACCATGCCATGGAATGGTCAATTGAAAAATCAAGAGTGTCTTTTAAATGATGTATAATTCGATTTAAAACTTTTATCAGGTTGAGATTTTCTTTGGTTTGTTTTTTCCTCAAGTCCTTGTGCATGCTCTGATGTCTAAAGTAGAGAAACAATCAAATTTGGCAGCATTCATTATTTTGGATATGAGAAAGCTTCAGCTATACATTATTAAAATGAAAGTTGACTTACGTTACTAGTTATGTAAATACACACATGTGTGCTATTATCAGGTTATAGGAGCTTGATAAAAATGATTATTCCAGATTACAAGTAGTTCTGGGAGGAACTCTTGATGACACAGATTTTTGTCCCTGTTGCCTTGGTATTTTTGGAATATCTTACACATCATCTACTGTATGTGGCTTTGTCGTAAGTTAAAGTTTGGTTAGATAGAACATTTGAACTCCATTCAACTTGGCAATGCGAAAAGCCTGGAGTCCAGTGATTTGTCTTTAGGGCGGTGTTTGGGGAATAACAAAATATTTCAGAATCATTAAGGGTATTCCATGAGGGAATCTGGGAGTGGTTGAGATGCTTCGTGTACTTCTACGGCAGGATGGGAGAGATTAGAGGAGGAAAATGGTTTTAAAATTTCACTGAGAGATTTGGGAATATACTCGGCATTACTGCAGGTTCATAACATAAAATAATCATAAGTTAGTAAAAAGATAAAGGCTTTTTCTGTTCTCAGTTTAATAAAACTAAGAAGGTACAACAAGTAACAATTCACATGTTACAAAGGTAGGGTCATTAATAAGTGATATTAGAGCTTTCTCTTGGCCAAAGATATATCTGTCAGGAAGGCTTTTAAATACAGGGTGTGTGATATCATTTTGGTACAAATGGTGACATCAGAGATTATTTCTTTAAACATGATTTCCACATAGAGAGCCTCTGAGAGAGGCCGTGTGAAGTCTCGGAAAGAACAAAGACCAGGGTTCAGAATGTGCTGGGTCAGTCATTTGCTGGTTGTGTGGTCTTGGCTAAGTTCTTTAGCTTCAGTTTCCTTAACTTATAAATCAAGGTGATTCCTCTTCTCTCACAGGCTTTTCCAGGAAAAGCTCTATATTTTCCTCTTGCTACATCTTTCAGGTTTCTAGGAGAGATTTGCTGCATACCTGACTACTCTCCAAGATCATGTCAATCAGCAGGGCCCAAAGAGCTGAAAGAAGAAAAAAAAATGTTTAGATGTTTTTGTTTGGGTTAAGTAGCAGATCAAAATTTAAACTCCCTCTTCTAGCTATGCCAAACAAAGGATGCTTTTAATTTTGAAGGTAAATGAGTCTTTGCCCCACAGCCTATAAGGAAACCTGGATTTTTAGGTTTTTTGTTTAGGTGTGGGGAATGTGGAGAGAAACAGCACATATGGCTCTAAGACTCATCCAAGCATTTTCTGCATAGTTGTGGTTCAAACCTGGTTGTTGACTGCTTTTCCACACAGACCTCTTTCCTACATTCATTTGTTCTTTCATGTTATTCAAACATTTCGACCACAGTTCTTGCATCTTATGGCTAAGACCGTGTTTAGAGCATTGCCTAATTTTGGATCACAAGCTCAAATGTGTGTGCAGGTTCGAAGTGAAGCAGGCCCTACTGAATTCAACTGTGAGCACAGAGACTGGGGTGAACTGGAGACCTCAGTCCAGACAGTAGCCATTAGGCAACGGCTTGCTGCCATACCAGCACATGGGCTGCGCAGTGTCAGATCTTCCTACCTTTTTAGGAGCAGTCAAACATACAGGCTTTAATGTGACCTCCCTACTGATTTTTAAAACACTGTGCAAATCAAACAGAACCCATTGTACCTGGATTCCAGATGCAGTAAGCACCTGTCTCACTATCTGCTTCCTAATAGTATGACAACTCAGGGCTAGATAACCTGGGATCAGATCATGGGATCAGATCATGGTCCCATCACATACCAGCTGTGTGACCCTGGCGAGTTACTCGGCATCTCATCTATGAAGCGGAGATGATAATAGCACTTATTTCATAGGGTTTTAAGGAAGAATTAAATGAGTTAGAATATATAAAGTGCTTAGAATAGTGCCTGGGATGTAGTAGGTGCTCCTGAAATGTTCAATCATATTAGAGTCTCTTTCATGTCCTCTCACTAAGAGACCACACCCTTCCTCCTGTGAGGCCTGGGAAGAGAGAAGGAAGAAGAAGGAAAACTTATTGCTGAGTACTTCCTGTGTGCTGGGAATTATGCCAGGTGCTTTGTATGACATCTCATTTAATCCTCATGCAGACTCTTGAGGTAGCTTTCATTCACATTTTATAGAAGAGAGAACTGAGACTCAATGAGATTTGGTAACTTGTCCAAGGTAGAGTTGGGATTTGGACTTCAGTATTATAGATCTGATTCCATACCCGTCACTTTACTAGCAAGTTTATCATCCTTGACCCAAGGAGATTTGTTGTGATCTCTTTCATAAAGGAATTTATGAGACGTTGCTTTCTAAATAAATCTATGTGGGTCCATATTAACTAGGCAGGACTTTGCTACTCATAAACCTATTGTCCCTGTCAGGCAGGCGTCCGCTCCTTAAATGCAGGGATTGGGTCCTTCTCTATCTGAAGCTCCCAGCATATTCACTAAACTGAAAGGCTTACAAAGGTATGAGAGAGGGACTCAAAATAAAAGGCTTTCACAATTTTGGAGTGTTTGGACACGATATGCAATGATAGGTCTGGTCAGGCCAGGTATTAGCCTTTAATTACTGCACTAAAAGCCTCTGAAATGTTATAAAACTTTGGCCTCCATTCCTAACAGTGTTCCTGATGGGATCAATGAATAGAATCAGAGTGCATGGGAGGTGTGGAGGTGTGTGGGAAGGGAAGGAAGGAGGGAGTGAGAAAAGGAGGACAGTGGGAAATGTGTTTGTAGAGATAAGAGAGCAGAGCTGTGAAAGGCAGAAGCCACTGAGCAAACTTCCTGTCAGCTGCACAAAATGATTTTCAGATTACATGAACTTCCCAAATCAGGGCAGAATCACGAAGCACACGCAATAGTGTTTTTGAAAAGCCCTTTTCACCTCATCGGGCTCTGCTGAAGACAGCTTTTGTTATTGTTAGGTGGAATAAAAGAGTACGAGAAGTTTCTTAAAAGAATATCTGTTGTTATAAATCACACAAAGTTTTTCCCAATTAAGGACTTAAGTCACATCCATCTACAGCTCGGAAGCAAAAAATATGAAAGTCTTACTGCTGGCTGGTGAAATGTGTCTAAAGGAGTTTAATTCCTCTTCCATCTGAGAAGTTTGTGCACACAACTTGCTGATCCTTGCCTCATTGACTCACACGTGTTAGGTGTCAGTGCAGTTACCAGAACCAAGAACTAAATGATTAATAGATCTGTAGTTAAGAATCAAATGGAAATCAAACAGTCAGAAAAGAATGACGGTTCCCACTCTGTCCCTTTATCACTCTGCTCTCTGTCTCTCGCTAGACTGAGGGACTGTCACGGCTGCTGAGTCACCTCCTTGCTGTCTCTCCAGATGGAGTGCCCAGGCTGTGAAGGGTGCGCGGCCCCACGCCACGAGTCAGGTGGGCTCGCAGACCTTTGAAACGACCCCAGGTGCAGAGCAACACAAAGCCCATCCATGCAGAGCCAAGGGTCAGCGTCTGAATGAGCATTCAGCAAGTGTCTTCAATAGGAATGTGGTATATGTATACCATGGGGAACTACTCAGCCACAAAAAACAGTAACAATTAACACCCTTGTATTATCCTGGATGGAGCTTGAGCCCATTCTACTAAGTGAAGTATCACAAGAATGGAAAAACAAGCACCACATGTACTCACCATCAAATTGGTTTTAACTGATCAACACTTATGTGCACATATGGTAGTAATATTCGGGTGTAGGGCAGGTGGGAGGGGGGAGGAGAGGATGGGTATATTCACACCTAATGGGTGCAGTGCGTACTGTCTGGGGGATGGGCATGTTTGTAGCTCTGCCTCAGGTGGGGCAAAGGCAATATATGTACTCCTGTAATACTCTAAAAAAAAAAATCTAGAATCTTATACCTCTTGGCTGAAGGAGCTCTGGCAAGTTACTGAACCTCTCTGATTCTCAGGTTCCTTATCTGTGAAGTGGGAATAATCTTAAAAGCTACCTCACATGTGTGTGATGATGAAATGAGTTTTACCACATGTGAAAGTCTTAGCATAATGACTGGCACATGCTCGTTAATCTTGTTACTATTAATGTTTTAGAGGCGTATGATCACGAGAGCAGGTGACCCTATTTGCATTGGAACTAAACGTTTTCAAAGTGCTTTTACTTTGTGAATGATTTTAAAAGGCCCTTGGGATGAGATCGGACACCTTCATTTACCACTCTCCAAAAATTAGAAATAGAAATCTCTATTTCTCTTAGAGGCAGACTTTTATCCCATTATGTAAATTAGCCAGATTTCTTAAAGGGATATAACATGGTATTATTTCTTGGAGGGAGAAAAACAGTGTCATTGTACAGCATCTATGTGTAGATAAAGCAGTGATCAATTAGATGAATTAAACATGATTTTAAGAAATAAGTCAAAGAGGGATAAAATTAATTTTTTAAAGAAGTAACTTTGTTCCATACTTACTGTTTCCATATGCTAAATGGTTGTTTTTCATTTACACTAAGTGGGATACAAAATTATCAGGCCAAAGAAAAGCTTTAGAAAACTTTGGTTTCTAGTTCGTTCCACAAGGTATTTTTTGACCGGTGGAAAATACCATCATTAATTCTCAGGGATTGTCCTTCAACATTTTCCTGTATCACATTTTTGTAGGTAGAACTGATCAGCATTACAGTGGCAAAACAGAATTCAGAACTGTGCTCTGCAATCACACTTCATTTAAAATTGTTCCATCCCCCAAATCTTCCCTTAGTAAAGTTGGGACAGGGCAGTATAGTAGAGCAAAAGGCCACAGGGTTTAGAACCAAACAGACCTGTATTTGAATTCTGGATATACTGCTTATTATTGATCTTTGAACGTATTAGTTATTTTAATAAATTTATGGAACAAATAAATGGTTCTTAAACTTTAGCATGTATCAAAATCACCTGAAAGGCATGTTAACACACACATTGTGGATACCACTGCAGAGTTTCTGATTCAGTAGATCTGCTGTTTGGCCCAAGAATTTGCATCTCTAATAAGTTCCCAGGTAATGATGGTGATGATGCTGGTCTGGGAACTTCACTTTGAGAGCCACTAGGATAAATTATGTGCAGTAAGTTAGGTTCAGATGGTAGGTTGTGAACAGCTGGTTAGCTATTTGAGGCCAGAGTTTCTATATCTATAAATGGGAAGAATAATGGGAAAAAACTTAAAAGGGTTTCTATAAAGATTAGAGATATTGTATAGATGTACTTGGCACTTAATGGGCAGTCAATAAATAGTAGATATTATTCTCTAGGGTAATATAGCCTTGGATTCAAGTTCAAGCTCTGCTGATTGCCAATTGAGTGACCCATTGTAAATTGCTTAACCCCTCAAAATATCATTTATTTTGTTTCAATTTTATTTATCTCTGCTCTGATATTTATTATTTTTTTTCTTCTACTAATTTTGGGTTTGGATTACTCTTGTTCTTCTAGTTCTTTGAGATCCATCGTTAGGTTGTTTATTTGAAGCTTTTCTACTTTTTTGATCTAGGCATTTACTGTTATAAACTTTCCTCTTATTACTGTTTTTGCTATATCCCATATGTTTTGATATTTTGCATTTTAATTTTCATTTGTTTTGAGAAATTTTCTATTTCCTTCTTAATCTCTTCATTGACCCACTGGTCATTCAGGAGCATATTGTTTAATTACCATGTGTTTGTATAGTTTCCAATGTTCCTCTTGTTATTCACTTCCAGTTTTATTCCATTATGGTCAGAGAAAATACTTGGTATGGTTTCAATTTTTTTGAGTTTTTTGAGACTTGTTTTGTGGCCTGACATATGGTCTATCCCTGAGAATGATCCATGAGCTGAGGAGAAGAATGTGTATTGTGCAACTGTTGGATGAAACGTTCTGTAAATACATGTTGGTCCATTTGCTCTATAGTGCAGGTTAAGTACAATATTTCTTTGTTGATTTTCTGTCTGGATGATCTGTTTGCTGCTGAATGTGGAGTGTTTTTTAATTTTTTGTTGTTTCCATCCATATCTTTTAATACTTTCTATCAAAAAGTCATTGTAGTTATTTTTGCTAGGTTTGTCTTTTAGTCTTCCTACTCAAGATATAAATAGTTGATACACTGTGACTACAGCAATAGAGTATTCTATATTGATGTACTTATTGTTAACATTTAGTTGTATACCTTCAGATGGTTTCTTATTGTTCATTAATGTCCTCTCTTTTCAGATTGAAGAACATCTTTCAGCATTTCTTATAGGACAGATCCGATGTTGATGAAATCCCTCAGCTTTTGTTTGTCTTGGAAATAATGTTCTAGGGTTAAGGTTTTTTCCTTCAGCACTTTGAATATGCCATGCCACTCTCTTGGCCTGTAAGTTTCCATTGAGAAGTCTGCCGCAAGATGTATTGGAGCTCCTTTGTATGTTATTTTTTTTCTTTTTTCTTGCTTCCCTTAGAAACTTTTTTTTTTTTTATATCTGTAACCTTTGGGAGCTTGATTATTAAATGCCTAGAGGTAGTCTCCTTTGGATTAAATCTGGGTGGTGTTCTATAACCTTCTTTTAAATGAATATTGATCTCTCTCTGTAGATTTGGAAAGTTCTCTGTTATTATTTCTTTGAATAAACTTTCGACCCCAATCTCTCTCTCTACCTCCTCTTTAAGGCCAATAACTCTTAGATTTGTCCTCTTGAGGCTATTTCCTAGATTTTGTAGGTGTGCTTCATTCTTTTTTATTCTTTTTTCTCTTCTGACTGTGTATTTTCAAATAGCCTGTATTCAAGCTCACTAATTCCTTCTTCTGCTTGGTCAATTTTGCTGTTGAGAGACTCTGATGCATTTCTCAGTTTGTCAATTGAATTCTTCAGATCCAGAATTTCTGCTGGATTTTTAAAAAATTATTTTGATCTCTTTGTTAAATTTCTGATAGGCTTCTGAACTCCTTCTCTGTGTTATCTTGAAGTTCACTGAGCTTCTTCAGGATAGCTATTTTGAATTCTTTTTCTGAAGGGTCACATATCTCCATTGCTCCAGGATTGGTCACTGGTAACTTATTTAGTTTGTTTGTTGAGGTCATGTTTTTCTGGGTGTTCTTGATGCTTGTGGATATTCATCGATGTCTGGGCATTGAAGAGTTAGGTATTAATTTTAATCTTGACAGTCTGGGCTTGTTCGAACCCATCCTTCTTGAGAAGACTTTCCAGGTATTCAAAGGGAATTGAGTGTTGTGATCTAAGTCTTTGGTCACCACAGCCATATTCAGCACTGAGGGTGAGTGAAGCCCAGTAATGCTGTGACTCTTGCACACTCCTGGTGGTACCGCCTGGGTGGACTTGGATAAGTTATAGGAGAATTTCCTGGATTACCAGGCAAAGTCTCTCCATCTCTTTCCTCACTCTCTGTGCTGGGCTGCTGGAGTTGGGAGAGGAGTGATGTGGGCACTTCCTCGTGGCCACCAGCACAAGGTCACCCTTGAAACCAGCCCAGTCTCACCCAAAGCCAGTGGAGACTGTTGCCTAGATACCTCTGATGTTTATTCAAAGCCCAAGGGCTCTTTAGTCTCCAGGTGGTGGATCCTGCCAGGACTGTGTTCTTCCCTTCAAGGCAGCATGTTACCTTCTGGCCTCGGGTGGGTCCAGAAGTGCTTTCCAGCAACTAAGGCCTGGACTCAGGGGCTTCAGGAGGCTGCTTGGTACTTTATTTTACTGTGGTGGAGCTACTACCCGAGTTGCAAAACAAAGTCCTTTGAACTTTTCCCTTTCCTTTTCCCAAGTGGAAGAAGACTCCCTGAACCACATTGCCTGTAGTTTGGCAGGGGGAGGGGGTGACATAGGCACTGGCTCAGCTGGCACTGCTGGTATCACACTGGGTCATGTTCACCCCAAGTTCACTGGCTCCAAGCCAACATAGCTGAAGGATTTGCCCAAGGACTGCATACTTTGTGGCCTGACTGCCTTACAAATTTAGTTCAATTTCCAGGCTGCTTTTTGTTAGGTGGAGGTGGGGTTAGCAGGAACTGGGGTTTCAGAGCAGAGGATTTCTCTCTGGCCAGGCCAGTCTAAATGCTCCCTCCATGGGCACTGGCAGAATTCTGCCCAGTGCTGTGTTCTGCGGTACAAGGGCAGTTCTGAGTTTCAAAGCAAAGTCCCACAATCACTTCACTGTCCCTCCCCTGGGCACACAGATTCTCTCTCCACTTGGTGTGCTGGTGTGGCACTGCTGGAGGCTGGGCAAAGGGTGGTGTAAGCAATGCAAGATTGTCGTTTCTGCCCTCGTTGGTGCCTCTTTTCTTGATATAATGTTAAAACCATGTACTTTGGTACCTGGTTTCAACATTATATCACTTGGTTTTTGGTTCTTCTGAAGGTGCTAGCTTGTGTAGATAGTTGTTGAATTTGGTGTTTGTGTGGAGGGATGATTGCTAGAGGTTTCTATTTGGCCATCTTTCTCTGCCCCCCTCTGAAACACTTTTTTGTAAAGTGAACTGAACAGTGAACTGAATTGTGTCCCCCCCAAATTCATATGTGGAAGCTCTAACCCCCATTGCCATGGTATTTGGAAATGGGATCTTTGGGGGATAATTAGGGTTAGATGAAGTCATGAGGATGGGGCCATCATGATGGGGTTAGAGCCATTATAAGAAGAGACACCTGAGAGCCCTTTCCCTGCTCCCTCCCCCCGCACACCGCACCATGTGAGTGCACAGTGAGATGGTGGCTTATCTGCAAGCCAGGAAGAGGACCCTCACCAGGAACCAAATCAGCTGGCACCTTGATCTCAGACTTTCCAGCTTCCAGAACTGTGAGAAATAAATTCCTATTGTTTAAGCCATCCATTTTATGGTATTTTGTTATGGCAGTCCTAGCTGACTAATACAGTGGAGATAATCCCCGCCCTATAAATTCTGGATATAACGAGATGCTGTGCGTATAGCATTCAGAACAGTACTGGCTACCTGTAGTAGGAGTGTTAGCATCATTACTTAAAAGAACAATCATCACTGTCCTCTCTTCCAGTTCTTTTGCAGGATTTCTCCTCATGTTCATTTGCTAAGAACTCCCTAAATCTGATGGTCAACTTACCGTGAGGCATGTGCATGAGATAAGTAGTGAGGGCTAATTCAAGTCACTGCCTTTCAACTTTGTTGCTACAGATTAATTTCTGTCCTAGTAGCTCATCTTTGGACCAGCACATAATTTATCTAAGAACAAAAATGGTATCAAAACTCTTTCTGTGTTCAGCCTGTCCCAGTAAGCCATCTTGTATGGCTCATGTTCTGGTGACGTTCTTTCTTTCAGAGCACACTGGTCAGTTGTCTCCTGGGTGGTATCTTGCACATGTGTTTCTCATTAAAGTAGCAACTAAAGAGTGGCAACTGTGAATCTTTTCTGGCTGGTGCTCATGTTCAGTTTTCTTCTTCTGTAATTAGCCTGGGGTGGATGTTTTTGGAGGAAGGGAGGGGAAGGATTATTTATGAATTGAAAATTGGACTTGATGCATGTGACACTGGGTTAAATTGCTTAAACTAGCTGTGATGAAAAGTTCTCCTGGTTTCCCCCGACACTGAGCTTTCCTCATTTATAAGTAGATTCCTCAAGACCTTATTGTCAGGCATCTAATTTTGTTTTAAAATTCACATTAAAATATTAAAGACTTGATTGAAGCTTTAAAGTAAAGAAAAAAATGAAGTCAAATGCCTCTGATTACTTTAGGAACAATATTTTGCCATGGTGATTAACACTATTGGAATCCCCTCAAATATGAGTAAACAAGCTGTCAAGGGGTCACTGTTAATAGTTTTTATTATTTTACTTGTAAAAAGGACACTGTGTGCAACTACTCTGGAAAAAATTTGGCAATTTCTTATAAATTTAAACATATGTGTACCATGTGACCCAGCAATCCCATTCCTAGGTATTTACCCAAGAGAAATGAAATGTTACATTCACAATACAACTTGTACACAAATGTTCATGGCAGCTCTATTCATAATTGCTAAAAACTGGAAATAACTCAAATGTCACTCAGTGAGTGAGTGGATGAACGAACTGTGGTGAATCCACACAAGGGAGCACTACTCAGTCGTGAAAAGGAACAGACTATTGAGCCATGCTGCAACTTGGGTGAGTGAAAAGTTGCATGACAAAGGCTGTATGACATTCTTGAAAAGATAAAACCATACTGATAGAGAACAGACCAGTGGTTTGCCAGTGCTAAAAGGTACTTAAAGGTACGATAAAGTAGTAGCAGCAGCAATTTTTGGGGTGATAGAATTTTCTGTACCGTGATTGCAATGATTGTTGCATGAGTCTACACATGTAGTAAAACGCATAGAACTGCACACCCCAAGAAGTCAATTTTACTGTTAATTTAAAAAATAATTTTAAAAAATATTGGTTTCAGGGGGTATAGGGAAAGACATTATATCTCTTTTAGGAGTTTAATAGTTGTCCCAGGGTGGTAGGCAGTAAAGTTTTAAATGTGTGTTGAATTGAATCTATTATGGAATTTCTCCACATATAGGAAATATGAGGAAGAGATTTAGTTTTGATCGTTGTGCATAATGAAGGGATGGAGAAAAGGTGGGTTCAATTTTACCCATGGTTTTGTTAATATATACAACAACCAAAAATCATAGGACAATACAATGAGTTAACCATACTCATAAATTGCTTTTTGAAATCTCTAATCCTCATCACTTATTAACTTTCTGATCTCCACTGCACTTCAAAAATGAATTGCATCTGGATTCTGAGTCTCAGATGCCCGAGATGGGAAGTGGTTGGGTCAGAAGTGGGAGTTCACCTTCCTTTATACAGCACATCAGCTATTCATATCCTACCATCTGAAACTAATTTGTTGTACGTAATTTATTCCATAAAGTTGCTGGAATAAACAATGCATGCAAAGCTCCTTAGATGTGTATTCAGCAGGGACTTGCTTGGCTGTGTGTGATTTTCAGCTCTCTCAGCACTTTCAGATGTACCATCCAGCACTTGGGATGTCATGTGGGTTCTCAGAGGGCCTATTATTTACAAACTAGGGTACTTGTGTGGGTGGTTTGCTATCTGTGATTGATACGAGATGGGCTATGGTCCCCATTCCCAAATTGTTCCTACACCCAGTTCAGGGAGTTAGTAATGGGGAACAGACATGCCCACTCTGTGCCTCTGGTCCACACAAGCCCAACAGGATTGGGAGTGTTTGGTCAAACGTGTGAGAAGTTACAACATTATGTTTTGTCATTTGCCTCCCCGGAAATGAAAGGCACCTCAGATGGTACATTTTCCACCATGGCAGTTTGTTGCTGGGTGTGGCCCAACTTCACTTCTACATTGTGAATGCTAAAGCGTTTTACAAAGTTCTTCAAATCCTTCCACCTCCCATCCTTAATGCCAGGAGCTTTGCTGGGTGATGGCTTTATATAGCGGAATAAGACATAGTTCCCCTCAGAGACCTCACAAATTTCTTCAGTTCTTACAACACAGTCCTCCCAAACTGCACATTACAAACTGCATTTGCCTCTTTTAAAGAGGAGCTATAATAGGGCCAGTATGGGCCACTTCTGTGTTCTTTCTCTCAAAAATACACATTTTTATTTTGTCCCCATAATTAAATCAAAGCAGTAGGCTTAAAAATTTCCCTTCTGAATCCTATACCGTCATTATCACTTTAAAATAGAAAGTACAAATAATCACTGAATATTTTAGAATGCTCTGACAAGAACTCTACAACTATGCTCTTGAGTTTCTCCTTGTAGTAAAAGGATTGTCTCTTCTGCAGGAATCTTCTGGCTCACACTTGAAATTTGGTACCTACTTGTCTCTTGCCTTATGTCCTTGGAGGCAGCCGTCCTTACGTGTTCAGGAATATTTTTGGAGTTTCTTCTCTATACTAGGCACAGTTCTAGGTACTGGAGAAATAAGACAAAGTCACAGGCTTCATGGAGTGTGGGGAGAAAGGGGTTAATGAGGAAATAAAAAATAATTTCAGAGTGTGTGAAATGCTGGGAAGGAAATAAAACATGCAATAAGAGAGTGATTATAGGGGTGGGGAGGATGCATTACTGCAGACAACAGGTGGTCATGGAAGACCACTTTAAAGAGGCCATGTTTGAGCTGAGGCCAGAAACGAGAAGACAGCAATGCAAAGACTGGGGAAAGAACGTTATAGAGGAGGAGGAGGCTATTTACCCATCAGGCATTATTGGCACTTTTCCTGCTTGAGAGATGGAGGTAGGAATTGCCTCTCTCACTCTCTTACCTACTAATCCACTTAAGGAAGAGTTCCCTCTCCTTAAAGCCGTGGGCTGGGAGGGTTTTAGGTCCTAGTGTCAAGAGAGGATGACTTTTACCAAGGAACATAAGTCATAATTCTGTTAGATTGGGCGCTGCTGCAGTCTTTGCTTCTGTAGCTGGTCATAAGGCCTACATTGATAATCATGACATCAAATCTATATTCCACCTATTCCACGTTCCTTCACTCTTTGCCAGACACTTGGATGGTCAGGATTTTTTACCTGGTGGGGCAAATCAAATCTTTATGCCTACAGGATACAAGTCCTTAGTGGTCTTGCCTTTTTTGGATCACTGCAATTTCCCACTGATCAGTGTTTCTGGGAATGGGAATCCTGAACCGGGTCCCATTCCATGCCCTGCATCCCAGACATGATCTTCCTTGCCCCTACTGTGTTGCAGCAACCCAATTTCCCTTGGTAATTGAGGTCAATTGCCTTGGCCAGTACAGCGAAGTGCCCGTTCGCTAGTGGTATGAGGAGCCCCAAGGAATCTCGGTTCCCAATTTAACAGAACTATGTTGGATGCTAGTTGCTATCTTTCCGTCTCTTATTCTGCTACCTCATTTGAAGGATACTAGTGGTGACTAACTTTACAATTTAGGTTTGAGGTGGTGTGTAACTGAACCAACATCACACCCAGGGTCAATACAATGATTGTAAGACTTCCTGTTTCCCTTGTGTTGGGTATATGAATTTTTATCCAGATACAGCACAGGTGAGAATTTGGAAGGAAAAAAGTGATGAACTGTACTGGATATTGTCCCTCCATTTATCCTCTCACCATCTTGTTCTGTGCATCAGTAAGCTCACCTCTCAGACTGTATCATCTGAGTTTTTTGCCTTTTGGCTTCCAGGTGCATTTGACCAGTAGGAGGCACTAGCTGGAGTTCAGAAGGCAGGAAGAGACAAGAGGTTAAAGTGCTTGTTCCTGCCTCCCACACTTCACAGGCTGTGATGTGGTCATGGCTTCCTCCCTCCACTTAAGAGCATACACACCTCCCATCAGCGGCCCTTTCTCATGACTGCAATTCTGGTGACCACTCTCTCTCCTGTTCCTGCAGGACCAGGGGTGGTGATGGCTTTCTGCTGTTGCTATAGTTAGAAGTCCTTGGGCCCTTCAAAGTTTCTGGGTCCTTTAACCTTGCCTATACCTTTGGAAAGTCTCTTTAATTACCCTTTGGAGTGAGTTATCAAGTTCCTGCTAGAATCTTGACTAATACAGGGAGGAAATTGGATGGCATAAAATTGGGAAGAGTAGACATTAATTAAAGCATGCAAGATCATGTACGCAGCAATAAACAGCTCTTATTTTATTACAAATATACTGGGAAGTTGAGAATTTTCTGCAGGGGAATATCATCTCCCATCCTTATTTTTAAAGATTACTCTGCTGTCTAGGGAGACAACAGATTTGAAAAATACACACACACACACATACCAGTAGTAATACAGTCAATAATTATTATAACTAATGGCTAACATTTGCATGCTTATTTTATCCCCAGACACTGCTTTAAGCATTTAAATGTATATTCTTCTGTAATCTTTATAACCTTTCCACGAGGTTATTATTTCCATTTTGGAGAAGGAAAAGCTGAGGCACAGAAGTCAAGCCACTTTTTCAATGACCCCATTCATTGCTGATTCAGAGAATACACAGCCTTCTGGAGAGCCTTATCCCAGCCCTTCAGGGCATGGCCACCTAGCTGGCAGTGTAACTGTCTTTAAAAGATCATTCCACCCTTGTATCAAGCCCGTGTTTCAGGCTAGTGGGGAACATGGTAAGACCAGTGAATTTGATGAGCATGGGCCCACAGCCACACTTCATTTGCTGTGAAGTGAGTTCCTTGATCAGAAGCAATGCTGTATGGGATATCATCATGGTGGATAAGGCATTCTGTAAGTCCATGGGTGGTGGTTTTGGCAGAAGCAGTGCATTCAGGAAAGGCAAATCCACATCTGGATTAAGTGTCTATTGCAGTAGGGGAAAAACACTGCCCCTTCCATGAAGGAAGGGGTTCAATATAATCAACCTGCCATCAGGTAGCTGGCTGATCAACTGGGAATTGGTATCATGTCAGGGACTCAGTGTAGGTCTCTGTTGCTGACAGACTGGGCACTCCACAGTGGCCATATTTAGGTCACCCTTGGTAAGTGGAAAACCGTGTTGCTGGGCCCATGCATAACCTCCATCCCTGCCACCATGGCCACTTTGTTCATGAGTCTACAGGGGTGGCTGGGGAAAGAAACTGACTGGTATCTACAGAACAGGTTATCTTACCCACTTGATAATTAAAACCCTCCTCTGCTGAGGTCACCCTTTGGTGAGCATTCACATGGGACACAAATATTGTCACATTTTTTTGCCCATTTAGAGAGATGTATCCACATACTTCTTCCCCAAATTTCCTTGTTACCGATTTCCAATCACATTCCTTCTAAGTCCCTGAACATCCAGCCAAACCATTAGCCACAGCCATTAATTGGTACATGACGACACTTATGGCCATTTCTCCCACCAAATAAAGTACAAAACCAGGTATTCTGCCCACTGGGACAATTCTCTTTCACCACTGTCCTGCAGGGATGTCCCAGAAAAAGGCTCTCAGTAAATGGGTGGAAGTAACACACTCAAATGAGGAATACAGTGCCTCCAAAATCCAAAGAGGCCCACAGGCATTGTGCCTCTCTTTTGGTTGTAGGAGAGGCCAAATGCAATAACTTATTTTTCACCTTAGACAGGATATCTCAACATGTCCTGCAACATTGGACTGCTAGAAATTTCACTGAGATAAAGAATCTCTGAATTTTTGTCAGATTTATTTTCTACCCTCTGACATGCAAATGTATTACCAATAAACATAGAGTAGTTGCTGGTTCTTGCTTACTAGGCCCAATCAGCATAATGTCATCAACGTAATGAACGAGTACGATATCGCGATGAAGGGAAAGGTGATCAAGATCCCTGCAAACTAAGTTGTGACATAGGACCAAAGAGTTGATCTACCTCTGAGGTAGGACAGTGAAAGTGTATTGCTAGCCATGCCAGCTGAAAGTCAACTGCTTCTGGTGTTTTTACGAATGGGCATTGAGAAAAAACTGTTTGACAGATCAGTAGCTGCATACACGGTACCAGGGAGTGTATTAATTTGATCAAGCAAGAAAACCACACCTGATACAGCAGCTGCAACTAAAATCATCACCTGGTCAAGTTTATAACAGTCCCCTTTCATTCTCCAAGGTCCATTGGCCTTCTGCATAGGCCAAGGAGGAGAACTGAATGGGGATGCGGTGGGAATCACCACCTCTGTATCTTTTAAGTCCTTGATGGTATCTCTGACAACCCTCCAGGGTTACGGTATTGCTTTTGGTTTACTGTTTTCCTAGGTAGAGGCAGTTTTAGTGACTTATACTTGGCCTTTTCTACCATAATAGCCCTTGCACCACAGGTCAGGGAACCAATGTGGGGATTTAGCCAGCTGCTGAGTATATCTATTCCAATTCTATATTCTGGAAGTGGGGAAATAATCACAGGATGGCTTTGGGGACCCACTGGACTCACCGTGAGATAGACCTTAGCTAAAACTCTATTGCTTACCTGACCTCCATAAGCTCCTACTCTGGTGAGCTACAGTGACTTTTTGGGTTTTCTGGAATTAATATCAGTCCAGAGCCAATACCTGGTAGTCCCCAAAAGGTCTAATTATTTCCTTTTCCCAAGTGCTGGTTACCTTTGTAAAAAACCATAGATCCCTTTGGGCTTGGCTGAGAAAAAGATGAACAGTATAAATGTGTGAAAGTGTACGGGGGGTTTGCCTCATAATCCCAAAAGAAACAATCCTGAATGCCATAATCCCAATGTTGAAATCCTGAAAGAATGATCAAATGCTCTGATGTCTAAAATCCCGAAAATTACAATTACAGTATAGTTGCATCATGTTAAGTGAAACTGTGACCTTGTTATTGTCTTTATTTGGAAATTAAGTATTGGTTTAAAAAGATGCGTATGGGTGTCAAGTTGACAAGGGGTGAATTCGTGGATTTAATTTTAGGTATCAACTTGTTTGGATTAAAGAATACCTAGTAACCTGGTAAAGCATTATTTTGGGTATGTCTGTGAGGGTGTTTCCAGTAGAGATTAGTGTGTGAGTCTGAGTGGACTAGGTGGGGTAGATCCGCCTTCATTGTTGATGGGTACCATCCAATTGGCTAGGGGCCCAGAGAGAACAAATACAGAAAGTGATTTGATCTCTGAGAGCTAGGACAGTCTTTTCTTCTGTTACCTTAGACTCCAGAACTTATAGAACTCCAGGCTTGCTTACTTTTGGACTCTAGGACTTACACCACTAGCCTCCAGGGTCCTGGGGCTTTCAGCCTTGGACTGAGAGCCACACCATCAGCTTCCCTGGTTCTCAACATAAAAATGTTGAAATTTCCTCAATAAATAAAGAGAAGTCCTTTTTGTACACCTGCATTTGTAGAAAGTAAAATTTCTCAAGATCTCAGCTCTTGGGGTGACTGCCTATGCAATAGTGACCCATTGTAGTTTTTGATCAACCTTGTCAAAAGACTTAGGTTGTCTGTCACAGTATTTCAGATGACTGCAGTTATAAAGCTGAGTGCACGATTACCAACCATAATAATACGCATTCATTCATTTTGCTTTTTAATCTAACTTATTATGAATACAGTTTGTCTGCTCATAAATATTATATCTGTGTGACTGTCATTAGTATACCTGACTGTTTATGTTTGCAAAAATATGTATGCCATTATTGCCTATTTCATCGTGTAAATTGGCCTATGAAATGTTCTGTCATATTTTTATATGTTTCTTAAATAAATCCTATTTTTGAAATGTAAATAAATGTTTTTTAAAGGATTTTTTCCAGAATTATATTTTTGGAATTTTGATCTTTTGAGATTTCAACCTTTGGAATTATGGTATTTGGGACTATATCTTTTAGGATGATGACTGGCTCTCCATACCTGGGTTCTTCCTCAAGGTGTCCTGGCCTCCCCTTTATTCCAGGGGTTCTGGGTCTATGAACTGGCCCAAGTCTGGGAATTGACTGAGTGACCGTGACTCTGTTTCTGTGATTCAGGTTCGACTTTTGTTCACTCGACCTAGGACTTCTCTGCTTACACAGATCAAGTAAGAATTTAGTAGGCTTCCTATAACTTCTGCGAATACCATGATCAACTAGACTAACCAATGCCATAGGTTTACATGAGTCAGGCTATTTTGATTGCTGTTGCAACTCTGCTGTCCATTCTGGTTACCATGCCATGGTGGTTGAAAGCTGACACTTGGCCCCTCCTATCCCAGAATCTAATTATTCTCATTGCATATAGATTTCCCAATTTAGTGACTGCAGTTCCCACTCTGAGATCTGGCCTACATAAAAAAGTGATTGTAGAGCTCTTCAAGGATGCTGGGGCTCCCTTCACAAATTTATTTCATATAGTTGTGGTGAAAGGAAGGTCTTCTGGACCCTTCCAGGATGGGTTAGGTGGTCTTAAATGGGAAATCCACTCCAGCATTCCAATCTTCCTAAGCGTTTGAGTCCCTTCCTTTACATTAAACCGAGGAAGATTGGGGATTTCTAACTCATTCATGGTGGATTATCTTTTGATCCATCTTTCAGCCAGCCAACCAACCAACCAACCAATTAGAGCCCTTTCTAATACTCCAAATTGAAACATTAAATGTAGAATCTCTGGTTAGTAAGCCCATATCAACAAATTTGGCCTGATCCAACTTTATGTTCTAGCCACCATTATCTTGTGCCCTTAATATCCCTTCCCATGAGTATTTCCTGGATTTCTGTCAGCATAAGTGAGAAAACTCAAGTTCTTTGGAGTATAGCATAGTTCCTCATAGGTGACACTTTGTTCCTCACCTTTTAGGTCCTGCTGGGACTTGAGTCTAGTTATAGGTCTAGAAGCAAAGAGGAGTGGTAGGGATGGGTTCTGAGGAGCCTCAGCATTGTCTTGCATGGAAACTGCCTCAGGGGAGGCAATTATAATTTCCTTAAGCAGTACAGGGTTAATCCCCTCAGATGGGGGTGGAGAGGTGGCTCCCACTGGCAAAGAAAACCCATCAGAGTTTAGGGGCTCAATGTCCCCAGCTTCATTCCCATATATTCCCATTCCAACTTTCAGGATCCCATTTCTTCTAAATCAATCTAATACAAGAGTTGCTACGTTGGTCTGGAGCTCAGAGAATAGTCAGTTCTAGAAATATAGTTTTTTATTCATTAGCATATAGATAGTAAAGATATGAGACTCAATATCCAACCTCCCCTTTCCCCTAGTAGAGGCTACAGATAGAGAAAAGATCTGAGGACCTAATTAGGAAGGTTCTAAACTTTAATATTCAGGTGTGCACTATTGCTCTGAAAGGAGGACTAAAATGATGATTTCCAGTACAAACCATTTCTCATTATTCCACACATTATTTTAAAAATGACTAAGAGCTCACTATATGCTAACAAATGGTCTAGGTGCTAGCGATACCACACAGAACACTATACAGACTCAGCCCTCAGGGACCTACATTCTGGTGGGGATGACAATGAAAACCCCAAACAAATATACAACCAAATGTCAAGTAGTGATAGGTACTATGGAGAAAAATAAAGCCAGCTAAGGAGATAGACAGTGGATTGGAGGGGATATTTTAAATGGGGTAGTTGGAGAAGGTGTTTCTGAAAAAGGGTAGACATGTGAAATAAGAACTGTCTATGTGAATTTCCAGAGAATGCAGCAGAGTTGGCTGTGGCAGGCAGGGAAGATTTGAAGGAAATGATTGAAAGAAAAGCTAGGGGTCTGACTCTGAGAGGGGCTGGAGGAAGGGAAGATTGGAGAGGTGGGAGGAAAGGAGGAGGAGGAGAAAAGATATAAATAAACCAAATAGGCTGGAGCTTTTATAGCTGATAAGGGTTATAAAATTGAAATTGAGAGGCTTGGAAACAACTGTGGGCATTAAGAACAAGACAGAAGATTCCTAGAAGTAATTGCTGAAGGTTATGAATTGTTTTTCATTTAATGCTTTTTGTCAGCTATAAATATAAATGGGGATTATTTTTTAAATGACTTATGGTCATTGGCCTATTTCTTTTAAATTCAATGCTCCACTAGAACTGGGCCATATGGTTTATATTTGGATTATATTTAAATTTAATAAATATTAAATTTATGTCTCACATTACCTGTGGGAAAGACTATTCAGAGATCCTGCATGGTAGCCTTTTCTCCCTTCAGGGAACATATTCAGCTGAGCCTATGAGAGTATATATAGCATATGTATAGTATACAATGTGAAAGTTGTCAGAATCAAAACGGAGTCACCTGTGTTTAAGAAATCAAACATACAAACCCTGACAAATAGAGCCACAGAAGGCTCTAAAGAGAGAGTTCTCATGCATAAATGTCTGAACAAAAACTATCATAAAAGACTTCAAAAACCGTAATTTTGCAGAAAGACCATCACAATCTTACACAAAAAATACTTTTGTGAGGACATCTGCCCAGCACTACCTGTCCACCTCAAACTGACATTGCCTTTGTTATTGATTCTTATAGTCCAGGGCAATTAACTCAAAACAATTATGTTAGCCTCCTCATTTTTCCTTTAAAAACCTTTGTCTTCCTTTACCTTGCTGAATACACACATAGTTTACTATGGAACATGCATTCCTGTTGCGATGCCCTATTCTTGAATAAATATCATTTTCTTTTAGAGAGCCTGTCTCTGTTTGCTTTTTAGGTTGACATAAATGCTGTCCAGAAATGGGCTCTGAAAAAGGATCACTATAAGAAGAAATTGGTGATTCTTGGAACTGCTGTGCAGTACTTACTTAAGGCTTTGACAGTTCACTGTTTCTGCCCTGGTGAGTCTTCTCTCAGGCTGTGTCTCCCTCCATTTGGTAGAAGCTCTTGACTTTATTCAAGATTTGGTTTGGTTATAAGGCCACCTTAAAATAAAGAACCTTATATCCCTC
This sequence comes from Propithecus coquereli, assembly GCF_000956105.1. NCBI lineage: Eukaryota > Metazoa > Chordata > Mammalia > Primates > Indriidae > Propithecus > Propithecus coquereli. Next base: position 806,016 of record NW_012148675.1, on the reverse strand, counting down.
CTGGGATGATAAAGGACTTGTTGTCTTTTCTGTCACGTCCTCTTTGGTATAAAAGACAAGTGTTCTGGTTTGAGTGCTCTGGTTTCTATAGATTTTACAGTCTGTCTGTGAGGCATGTCTCTTCTGGTGAATTTACTTTTGGTCCTTTCTATGTGCCTAATTTAATATTTCATTTGATCTGCATACCTGGGTTAAAATTTTGTGAACACTCTTGATTTCATTTTGGTTGCACATGTCTGTAAATAATTTGGTTCTTTTCCCTCGTTTGTTTCTAAAAATATTCCAGGAGCAAAAATAAACATTCTAAATGGTGGGCACAGAATGGCTGATTAAAAACCACTAGTAAAACACCAAATTCCTGACATTCTCTGACAGAATTTATCGGATTTTTTTTTTGCTCTCGAGAGATTAATAAGCAACAGAATGAGATTCTTCAACATCAAGGCATGCTAGTTTTTTCTGGAACTCCAGCCGGCTATATTATGGTCCATATTTGGGCACATTTTTAAACTAATGGGCAAATTACATAAGGAAAAATTCAGGGTTCAAATGGTCATTATTTGGACTCTCTTAAAAAAATCCTGCAACTGTAGAGTTAACATGTAGAGCCTTCTAAGTTCTGTGTCATTATTTTTTTTTCTGCCTACTTGGAATCTGATGACTTTTCTTTTTACAGGTGTTGAGATAAAACTCATCGCTATGGTATTCCAGTCAAGACAAAAAAAATCTAAAGGGCTTTGAAATTAATGGCTTTACAAATTACAACATGTTCATGGTAATCAATAACCTACACCCAAGAGTGACCCCTTTTAATGTAAATTTAGGTTTGCCTGATCAACAATTGCGTCGGGTAATGAAAGAGTTAATTGAAGGAGTGATAGTCTAAAAGAAAAAAGAACTAGATAAATGTTTATAAAAGGCTCTCAGATCAAACAGGTCAAAATCTTGAGCTCAGAGTGCTATGGGTTAGATATGGTTTGTTTGTCCCCACCAAATCTCATGTAAAAATTTGATCCCCAGTGTGGTGGTGTTGGAAGATGGGGCCTAGTGGGAGGTGTTTTGGTTATGGGGGTGGATCCTTCATGACACCATTGTGTCTACATGGTAAAATATGGCAATAGTTTGCCAGAAATCCCTTTAAAAAAACACAAAACAGACTAGGACATAGAACAATAATATAAAATATCTGTGTCTGGCATAAAGATTGCTTTGTCTGCCATGCAAGGGCCAAAAAGAACCCCCTCCCCACAAAAACCCAAACATGCTAAAATGCTTCCCCACCCATATTGACTAGTCAAGCAAACCAGACCGGCAAACAAAAGACAGATTGGTTACTAAAAATGCAAGGCCACTTGGATATTTTGTTTCTCTTATACAATTCAGCCAGTTCTAACTAAAATGTAAATGTTGAAAATTTAATCCTAAACTCATTTGAAACTGAAAAAAAGATGAAAAAAAATTTTTTTTTTAAAAGTGAAATGATGTGGAAACTGCTTGTCTTAGTCCATTTTTATTATCATAAAGGAATACCTGAGGCTGGGTAACTTACAAAGAAAAGAAATTTGCTTATTTAGCTCATGGTTCTGTAGGCTGTACAAGAAGCATACTGCCTGCATCTGCTCAGATTCTGGTGAGGGCTTTTGTACTGCACCAAAACATAGCGAGAAGGTCAAAGGGGACGTGGGCACATGTGAAGAGAGAAAACTTGAGGGACGTTCTTCCTGGCTTAAGAACAACTTGCTGTCATGGGAACAAATCCATTGCCTCAACAACCAATCCACAGAGCAAGAATTTGCTACCATTAGAATGGCACCAATCTGTTCATGGGGGATGTGCACCCATGATCCAAACACCTCCCACTAGGCCCCACCTCCCTACATTGACACAGCAGGGATCAAATTTCAACATGAGATTTGGTGGAGACAAACAAATCACATCCAAAGGATAGCATTCCACCCCTGGGAGCCTGCTGGTGCAAGTCCCAGAGTCCAAAGGCCAAAGAACTTTGAGTCTGACGTCCAAGGGCAGGAGGATAAAAAGGCATATTGCTCCAGAAGAGAAAGAGAGTGTGGAAAAATAAAGCCAAGGAAGCCAGGCAAGCTGCCTGCTTTGTTCTAGCCACAGCTCCAGCTGATGCCCACCCACAGTGAGGCTGATCTTCCTCTCTTAGTCCACTGACTCCTGCATCCATCTTCTCTGGAAACACCCTCACAGGCACAATCAGAAACAGTGCATCACTAGCCATCCAGGTATCCTTCAATGCAGTCAAGTTGACACTTAATATTAACCATTACACTGCTTTACCCAAAATTTTGGTCCATAGCCTTCATTAGATTACTTATCATGATAAATAAACTTTTTGGCCACGTAAACAGGTTCCATTTTGTCAGAAATATAATTTGGATCCCACTGTCTTTTATAAACCAGTGAGTTTGTATGTTTTACTGTCTCATGACCAAAATTCTAAAGTGAAAACTGTAAGATCTTTGTGTGATTATATGTATTTAGTGTGTTTATACATGTGTACACCTATTATTATTATTTTAGAGATAGTATCTCACTATGCTGCTCAGGCTAGACTCAAAATCCTGGGCTCAAGTGATCCTCTCACTTCAGCATCTCTAGTAGCAGGGACTATAGGCATGTGCCACCATGTATGACTACCCATTATTTTGTGTGCTGTGTCTACATGGTAAAATATGGCAATAGTCTGCCAGAAATCCCTTAAGAAATTCTATTTAGAATGGCACCTTAGATAAATGAGTGCTCATATCATATACATAGCAATTAGCCCAAATGCCTTTTAGTTCACATGACTTAATAAATCTTTAATAAATAGGATGGTTTTTAAAATTGTTGATAAAATAAAAATGAAAATGTCTTCACAATTGTCAGAATACATTTTTGACTGAGTTTACTGATCAGGTAGTTTTATATTTGTCTCTGCTAGGTGTTTTAAAGTATCAGGGTTTGACACAAAGGTTATAAAATGATAAACCCAGCCCCCAAAACATTATCTTTGTGTAATTCTTTGATAAGACTAATTTAATCTTGTTGGTTTAATAAAAATAGCTACATCTTCTGAGTTACCAGCAAAACACTTATATATTTAACTTCAAGCTCCTTACTTAGGTGAACACCTGACATTAAGAGGCTAAAAAATGGTTAACAGGGAAAGAACTTAAAATGATGACTAGCTTTGTCTAATATCTCATTTTTTCATAAGAAATCCAAGTAAATTGTTAAAAATAAACTAGGTAAATGTAAATGGGATAAATGTTTATTAATAAGCTTTTCATGTAATTTGAGGTCTTAAAGTTATGTTAAATTAAGTAATAGATGCTTATTAAATGTCTGGGCCATTTCTAAATAAGATGAAAAAATTAAAACAAATTGCTGAAGATAAAT
>NW_012148675.1:783525-801697 GCF_000956105.1 Propithecus coquereli | reverse complement strand
CAAGGAAAGAGACATTGAAGAGGGTAGGGAAGACAGTCTTGCATTGCCTACACCTCCTGTCTCCAATTGCTTGGCAGTGCCACTTGGAGAGAGAATCTGTGTGCTTGTGGGAGGGAGAGTGAAGTGATTGTGGGACTTTGTATTGGAATGCAGTGCTGCTCTGGCACAGCGGAACACAACTTAGGGCAGAATTTTGCTGGCACCCACAGAGGGAGAGTACTGATACATCTGGCAGCAGACTTCTCAGCAGAAACACAGACTTCTCAGTGAGGAAACACTCCAGGACATTGGTCTGGGCAAAGATTTCTTGAGTACCTCAAAAGCAGTCAACCAAAGCAAAAATGACAAATGATAGGATCACATCAAGCTAAAAAGCTCTGCACAGCAAAGAAAATAATCAACAAAATGAAGAAACAATCCACAGAATGGGAGAAAATATTAGCAAACTATTCATCCAAAAAGGGATTAATAATCAGAATATGTAAGGAGCTTAAACAACTCAATACAAAAACAATCAAATAATCCAATTTAAAAATGGACAAAAGATATGAATAGAAATTTCTCAAAAGAAAACATACAAATGGCCAACAGGTATATGAGGAAATGTTCAACATTACTAATCAAAGAAATGCAAATCAAAACTACAATGAGATACCATCTCACCCCATTTAAAATGGCTTTTATACAAGAGACAGGCAATAACGAATGCTGGTAAGGGTGTGGAGAAGGGGAAACCCTCCTACATTGTTGGTGGGAATGTAAATTAACATAGCCACTATGGATAATCGTGTGGAAGTTCCTTAAAAAACTAAAAATAGAACTACCACATGATTCAGCAATCTCATTGCTGAGTATATATCCAAAAGAAAGGGAATCAGTATATTAAAGAGATATGTTTGTTGCAGCACTATTCACAATAGCTAGGATATGCAATCAACTAAGTGCCCATCAATGGATGAATGGTTAAAGAAAAGGTGATACATATACACCATGGAATATTATTCAGCCATAAAAAATAATGAAGTCCTATCATTTGCAACAACATGAGTGGAAGTGGAGGACATTAAGTTAAATAAACCAGGCATAGAAAGAATGGACTCCAGGTAGACTTAGCCTAAGAGCCACTACTTTCAAACCTCTCTTGTCACCCAGATGTGTTTAAAGGGGTATTAACATTGACTCTTAGCTGCTAGTCACCCCCTCCAGTACGGGACCACTCCAACAACTCAGTATAGGCCCATCCCTGCACCAATGGCCATCGAAACCTAACTACAAGATGATTGATCAGGGATGCTTTCATAGAAAGATCTTGATCAAAAGGGGGAAATGTGAAGGTTTTTAGAATCAAAATGGAGTCACTTGTATTTAAAAAATTAAAACCCTTAAAAAAGAGTTGGCAAAGGCTATGAAGAGAGGGTTATCATGTACAAATGTTTAATATAAAAACTATTAATATTATAAAAGATGCTGCAAAAACTGTAACCATGCATAAAAACCACTGAAAACTTAACCAAAAAATACTTCTCTGAGGACATCTGCCAAGCAACTGCCTGTCCAACCTTGGTCTAGCATCACCCTTGTTATTGATCATTGTATCCAAGGATAATTATCTTAAAACAATTATGTAATTCTCCTCATTTTTATTTAAAAACCTTTGTCTTCCTTTACCTCCTTGAATACACATGTAGTTTACTGTGGCATGTGTATATCCATTGCAATGTCCTTTTCCTAAATATACATAATTTTCTTTTATATAGCCTCTCTGTTTGTTATTTAGGTTGACAATAGTGCATGGTAAGTATGCACAAAAATTGTATAATTACTTGTTTATAATAATGTTCAATCTATATTAAAACATATATGTCAAGAATGTTGTTCCTCTGACAACTCTTGATTTTATGAAGTGTATTATAAATTAGGTTTTAGTCTGCTCCCTTTAGTAGTATGTAAACTCCATTAGGGTAGTGATTTTGTTTTGTTCACTGCTGTACCTCAAGTGCCTAGAATAGAACCTGGAACATAGTAGGTGTTCAACAAATTTTTGATAATGCATTAGTAGGTGAGGTAAAATGAACCTGCTGGTCAAACCACCTTGACCTTCCACTAGAAATACTGAAAATGGAAATGAATTTAGACTAGTTGAAAATAGAATTTAACTTTTTTATAGTAATTGCTTTATAGAATCTTTCTTATAATAAATTTATTTTAGTGGTACAAGTAGGAAATAAACCCTACTCAAATAGCAATATCTATTCAAACCCCATAAACACTTAAATTAAAAAAATAAGCAAGGAAAAGATATCTACTCCTTTTTCTCCCAATATATAAAAATGATCAGCAACTTTCATGTTGTTTTATTTAGTAATACATTTAGCAAGGAAGGTATAAGTATGTTATAGGCATAAACATGGAACTAGACTAACTTCTCTGGTTTCAGTGATAAATCCACAAGTTTGATAGATTAATGATAGGTCTTTCGGTATCTTGGGATCACTCCCCCTGTAGAAACATATCTCTTCAGAATTAAATTAAGAGTGCTTATTTTATCGGACAACCACGAACACATAGCAAGTCTAACTTGAGGTGTTTATTGGCGCTTGTTTAGATGCTGAAGGCAATGCATTAGGAACTGATGGTGACCGATTCTTATCCAATCAGTTCCTGATGCAGTATCTGCGACATCAAAAATTGTCTAATACTTGTATTAGTATCATTTATTTCTAAATGCAGCAACTTTGTTCTCTTTTGTTCCTTCATAAGAAATTTTCTATTAAAACTTCTTTTTAATGTCATGTATGTAATAAAGTAACTTGAAATCATACTAATGAATAATTTCCCCAATTTACTAGGAAAGACATTGCCAATATGATATATATAAAACTCACTTAGCATAATCATTTATTTCATGGCAAACTAGTGTCGATAAGAATTTTTTAAGAGAGGATTTTTTAAGAATGACTTTCCTTAAGTCACTTATTCCTGCTTAATGATAATTTTAAAAATATTAAAATCCTAAAGTGTATTTGAATTAGTTAATTCTGATGAATCATTCAATTTCAGATTCATTAATTAAGATAAACTGCATTTCATTTTCAAGAAAAGTTTATCATGCTTCCTCTCATCAGCTTTTTGAGGTATAATTGGTATATAAAAAACTTAATTGATATATATAATTTGGTAAGTTTACACAGATGTTTACACTCATGTTACCATTACCATAATCAAGGTAATAAACATATCCATCACTTCCAAAAGTTATCTTGTTATTATGTAATTTTAACCACACTGGAATTCCAGTTCACTGAAATGACAAGTTAGAAATAGAATTAGTAGATATGAGAGGTACATGACACCAACAAGGATGTAGCAGCCAAATATAAAATTTTGAGAATGTTACTGGCTTCCTGCCTTACTGATGATTTTGCAGGTCAGCTTTTTAGAATTTCTCATTGGAAAATTCTAATTAATTCTCTAGAATGCCGCCAAATATAAAACAAATGAAAGACTCTAATATTACTTAGCAAATCCATCTATCGTCCAATGGAACTTCTGGTTTACATGAACTATTTTAGACATAAAGGGTAGGAAATATTTGGGTAGGGGATTTGGAAGTGGGATAGAAGTGGAGCTGAGAGGTGGAGATCATAGAAGTGGAGACTGGAGAGTCCATTTATTGCTTTCTGTCTGGTCTTCATTAATCTGGATTCCACGTAGGCCTGAGAGTTAAGGTTTTACCATATTTTCATTTATGGATAGTGAAAATTTGGAGTACATTAGAGTATTCCAAGGACGTAAGTGCTAGCTTATTGTCTCTCTCTCGAGAGGTCTTGTCTATGACCAAATATATTATCTTGTTTATCAGAGATTTCCCTAAGATATATATGTCTTTTATAGAGGACATTTAAATGAAGCCAAAGGATTCATAAGCAGAGTGGTCTTGGGGATCCTAAAGACCTCCTTATTAGAGAAGGAACCTCAGGAGGAGGACCCAAAAAGCCAGCTCACCATGATGCTCTCCTGTAGCTCGTATGGTCTCTCTGTAGGTACATACAGTTCCTGGGGTTTGAAGCTAGATTTGACAGATGAGAGAACTGGGTTAACAACTCTAGCTGTGGCTGGGAAATCAGTTGGTGTAGTGTCATTTGTGTGTTATGATGGACTCTGATAACAAAATAAAAGTAGGTGAAGAACAGGGTCTCTCAAGATTTGATGGTTACAAATATGCTATATGTGATCTTGTCCAAGTGTTGTCATTTATCAAAAATAACAGTACAGGAGCCTGACTGCTCCCATGTCATAATTCTGAGTTTCTATTAGCTATCTAGAATGCCCAGTATAAGACTGAAACATGTTTTAAAATCCCCAAGGACTGCGATACGGTGGCTAGAATGGTTAGATATGGGAATCTTATCTTCCTTTACTAACTACTACAGGGAATAAGGTAGGGAAAGAGAGATTCCTCAAGATGGGGGGTGAAAGGGTCCTCTAGGCCAGGGGTTCTCAAAATTGAACACACAATAGAATTATCTGAGGGTTTATTAAAATACAGATTGCTGGAACCCACATTCATAGTTTTTGATTTAGTAGATCTGGGCTGGGGTCCCAAAAATTGGAATTTTAAACAAGTTCTCTGGTGATGTGGTCCAGGCACCATAATTTGAGAATCATTGCCCTACCCTAGTCAGAGGCTATCTGGATTATGGTAAACAGGTGATCTTAAACAGGACTTTGGTCAGTGTGATGATCTAGAAGGAAAAAGGCCAGAATTGAGCTCCTAACAGAAGTTCAAGTCCTAGTAATTATTGTAGTTCATGAATGTTACTTGTTGGACATGCCTATATTATTATAGATCTTTTAGGAGTACATTTGTAACTTCCTGTTTTCATTTCCTTTCACCCCAGAAGAATCACAGAATGAAAACTGCTATTCTGCTATTCTGTGGCCAACTAATCATTACTTGAATTTGGGAATATAACTAGTATGCCTGCAGATAATGCAAAATGATAGTAAGGGAAGATGACTCAGAGATTGGCCATTATAAAAAAGAATCCTAAAATCCAGGTCACAGTTTTGAGCAACCTTTAGAGAATTATACAGGCTGAGGGGAATATCCCAGTAGTTGAGGTGTCTATAATAGAACTAAAAAGCAGAGGGTCACCCTTTCCAGGGTATTTCCTCCTGGATATCCTCCTGGTTTGTCCATGGCAGGTGACAAGCCCAAATTGGGTACCTGGCAGGGTTACTGACCTAGAAGAGCTCTAGCTGATACAGAATTGAGTCTGTAACCAGGAAAAGGTTTCTCTATCCTGCTCTACCTTAATGAAAGACAGTTCTGGCTTGGAAAAGACAGGCAGCTTTGGAGTTCATGCAGATCTTGCAGTGATCACTGAAATCACAAGCCATTTTTATGTATTTTTTCTTGTTGTTCTTTTGATGTTCTTTTTGCAGGGGGCGGAAGTTGGGGGAGGTTGCCAAAGGAAGACAAAGATGGGACTTTCTGGGTATTCAATAAGTGTTCATCCTCCAGTAGTACAGCATGGGGAGGACCACAGAAAGTTCTAACCTGGATTGCCACAGAAGACAGACATTGTGAGCCTGGGGCCATCTGTACTGGGCAGAAAAAGAATTTAGGTTTACAATGATAGCTCGGGCCCAGTGTGGTGTCTCACACCTGTAATCCTAGTACTCTGGGAGGCTGAGGCAGGAGGATCACTTGAGGTCAGGAGTTTGAGACCAGTCTGAGGAAGAGCGAGACCCTGTCTCTACTAAAAACAGAAAAGATTATCTGGGCATGGTGGTGTGCACCTGTAGTCCCAGCTACTTGGGAGGCTGAGGCAGGAGGATCACTTGAGCCCAGGAGTTGGAGGTTGGTGTGAGCTAGGCTGACACGGCACTCTAGCCCAGGCAACACAGTGAGACTCTGTCCCAAAAAAAAAAAAAAAAAAAAAATACAATGACAGCTTAGGATCACAGATTCAGCAGAAATCTAAGGTCCAGGCCCGCAGACTGGCAGTAGGTTCTGCTTGTTTGCTCTGGTTAAGAGACTGGCTGCTTCCACCTTGACTTACTTAGTCTTCGCGAAGGGACAACAAGTGCCTCACTGCAGGTGCTGGCAAATGAGACAAGGAGCTAGAATACTGAGGACATAGTTCCCAGGAGACCTGACAAGGTCTCAGGGAGTCAGCAGACAAAGCCTCACTAATAAAAGGCTGGCAACCCTGTTGTACTCCATTCTTAGTGAGGACTAACATAAATTCACCCCATCTAACACTATTTTGAATGGCTCATTGACAGGGATGCCAAATCCTTCACTTATTTTGATGCTAATTATAACCAGAAGGCAATTCTAGAGTTTTTAAGCTATAAAAACAAAAAGATCAGAGTCTATGTGGCTGAAAAGATAGATGGATTTTTTTCTTAAAACAGTGACTCAGCTGTTGGGGCTCCTGATTCCTGCACTGGTTTCCTTTCTGTTCTTCCAGACTAGCTTAACTCTTGGTTGGAGCCTGCCTATCCTGTGGTCAATATTCCTAAAGTTTAGTTGCAAGGAAGTTATCTGGAACCCACAATAAATATCTTTCTTTAAAGTTTATAAATGATTAGGCTCTGGACAAACCTATAATATCAAACTATGTTACAGATAAATAAGTCATGCCACTTCTCTAATTAAAACTCTCCAATTGCTGCTCAAAAGACCCCAATCCTTACCATGGCCCACCCAGATATCCCCTCCAGCCCCATCTCCTACGTTTTTCTCTCACTCCATCCCACCCACAGCCTCCCTGTTGGGCTCAGTCACAGTGGTCCTCACCTCTGGCTGCTCATTAGAATCCCCCGGGTAGCTCTTGAACAGTGAGGCCCAGACCCCACGCCCAAGCATTCTGATTGAATTCATCGGGGGTGGAGCCCTTGACATTGGCATTTTTGAAAGCTCCTCTGGTGCCTCTATGTGCAGAGAGTGCTGAGGACATCTAAAGACTGCAACACGCATGGTCCCTGATACATCGTATGTACTCAACTATTTTAAAAATATGTCTTACTCTGTTGAATTGCTTTCAGATTTTTTCCTTTTTGAAAAACTATCATCAAGAATTAGAGTGGGGATTTTTTAAAGAATTTCAAAATGTTAAGGGAGTACAAATACTTTTGTTACATGGATACTTTTTATAATGCTTAAGTTGGGGCTTTTTAGTGTGGCTTCACCCGAATAGTGTTCATTGTACCTGGTAGGTAGGTTTTTACCCCTCCTCTCCTCCCCCCTCCTCCTCCCTCCTTCTTGATTTCCAGTGACCTTACATCTCTTTGTGCTCGTGTGTGCCCATCAATTAGCTCCCACAGAATTGGGAATTTTTTTTAATGTTTTAAAAAATGGTTATTTCAACCAGCAGGAGAATATAGACAACATGTGGAAAGTTTCAGTAGATTAAAAGGGCCCCAATAAGCCCTAAAGATTAATATAAAGCCCTCTCCTTACCAGAGCTAAGTTATTTCCTGGTTTATGGTTCAGTATTTGTGCAGTTAATATCTGGGAATAACTAGTTCTCAAACTGACCTTCTACTACTCAAAATCGATTTCTGGTAAGAAAAGCTAATACGTCATACTAGTCTGCCTGGATACAGAAATGTACTTTAATCAGGCTGAGATATATAGACTTCTCCTCCTGAGGACACCCAAGGAAGTAGGTGCTAGTCAGGACCTTGGGAATAGCATCTTTAGTAATTTTTGTTGTTAAAGTTAATCTTACATTTAATTATAAATTTGGTCCATCTGATTTGTTTTGTGTTACTGGTTGAATGAGGAAGAGAACTGGCCTTGATTTTTTACTCTGAGGAATTACATTTGTTCTCATTCTCTTTGCAGAAAAGGGTTTTCTGCCACTGTTTCCAGGAGTCACCAAGAATTAGAGTTGAGTACAGCTCAGAAGTCTTGTGGCAACTGCAGCCTGAGCCACAGTTAATTCTAAATTTCAGTATTAATTTAGACTACTTGAAATTTGATGGAATAGCACCCACAAAGAAAGTGGGAGGAGCTTTCAGAGGGAAAACGTTTTGGGTTCGGCTTCTAACACCCAAACTTCCTTGGCTGCAATTTTTTTAAAAAACACCCCAAGTAGCATTGAAGGAGTGCCATAGTGGCAGGTGAATGCAACACAGGCAAATTAATTCCCAAGGCTGGTTTCCTTTCCAGTACAACAGCACTTTAGAAAGAGACTTTAGTAAGATCGAAAGAGGTTGAGCATGAAACAGTAACCATTGCAGCTTTTTTTCCTCTTTGTTGGTCAGGAGATAGAAATTTGGTACTCTAGTTTTGGTTGCCATGAAAGTCTTTTGATTCATGAGGGCAAGGAAATTGCTCTGTTTAGCATAATCCCAGAGACCACTGTGAGGGATTGTATGAACATCTCACAGTTGCCAGCTGAGATTAAGCCAACTCACAGCCATCCAGGTTAGACCTGCAAGAAAAATCGTGTGAGCACAGGCATGTGGGCACCTTAGGAAGAAGCAGTGTACCAGGTAAAGCCCTGACATTGAAATCTCATGTCTCTCTGCATTTTTCTTGATGAGATATTATCACGTTGCTCCACTTGCTGTATTGAAACCTTATTTTCACAGATTTCTGGCAGTATTTCATGTAATGTCATAAAAATTAAAATCTTTGCATTTAGAAAGGATTTACTTTATTTAATCCACACGTAATAAGAAACACAGTCAAGTAGGTGAACAGGTGTATGTAAACCAATCACTCAAAGCTCATTTTTAAACAGCAGTTATAAAGAATTTGGAAACACCAAAACCAAACATTCTAAAGTACTTCCTCAGGCAAGAAAACCAGCAATTACAGGAGTAAGAAAAGTAAATGACCATATACTCACCAAAGGGGCAGGAGTGGCGAGGGTGGTCCGGCCCTTGCCTTTCATAGATGGTGGTTTCTGCGTCCTCTCCTCTTGCCTGTGCAGCTTTATTATGGCCAAGTGCGATTGGGCCATGACCTGAACTCCTTCACTCCACTGGATGGGGCTAATCAATGGTGGGAATGATGATTACGGAAGGAGAGCAGAGGAAACACCTTCATAGGTTCTCCATCATCTGCTGCAGGGACTCTCAACTTCAGTGAGTGTAAGAAGCATCAAGGGAACTTGTTACAAATAGAGATTTTCCAGGACCTACCTCTGGATTTTGATTCAGTAAGTCTGGTTTGGGGGATTGGGATTTGTACTTTGGTGGAGATTTCCCCCTGCCCTTCTCTCTAGCTTCATTTCATGCATTTCATATTAGACCATTTCTTCCCTTACATTGTAAACTCCAGCTATAACAAACTCCTCGAAGGTCTGAGAACCCAGTGAGCTATATTATGGCTTTGCCCATACTTGGAATGGTTTCTGCTTCCTCTCCCCACCTTTAACACACACGCGCTCCTTGTGTGACTGAAGCACACACTGAAATTAAGAAAAATATTAGCCGCCACCTTCTCTCTCAAGTCTCCTTTCTCTGCAATCCTGTTTGAGTTTTATTTTATACATGATGTATTTTCTTGCTTAGATGCTGTCTCCTTCATTAGACTGTGAACTTCTAAATGTAGGAACCATGCTTATTCATCTTTATACCCTCAGCTATATAATTCTCAGCATCTCATCTGATATTAAATAAGTACTCAATAAAAATATGTTGAACTAAATCAAATGTTTGTTGAAGCAAAGAATTATGGATTCCAGCTCACAATTTGTCCTTAAGTAACTGAGACTTGTGACAGAATTAGGATAGTGATAACTTACTGAGTTATAAAAATGGCTGTTCATGGAAAAAGGTCAGGTAAGTATAAAATTATAAAACAATTGGTAAAGAACAAGTGAATGTAATCTTGTTCTTCATATGAACTGCTGAATAAAAGGCCACTTTTATAAAATAAAAACTCTGATCATTGGAATTTAACTTTTTAAATATAGTTCTAAGTTTATTTTCTGGAGTCAAAGTGCTCAAGATCAAAAATAAGCAGAAGGGTTTATCCTAGTCAAAAAACAAGAGGCTGCTATTTTTTATGTCTTTTCTCTCAAGTGGGTGGGAAGAATTAGACCCAACTTCAAAGGAACATGAATTATGGTTCAGTTTTTTCTTTTCTCTTCACCTTAGATTTCATTTTCCTTTCTGTCCAGAAAGTTTAACACTGAAAAATGACTATAGAGAGGAGGCATGAATAAAGATGTGGTTCTTCTTCCCGGTACTGGAAAATATTAGAAAAGAAGAACATAAATGGCAGCAGTATGTGTTGATGAGGAAGATGACACAGCCATAGGTTGTCATGCCCACAGCTGCAGAGGGGAGGAGGCTCTGAAGGGGAAGCAAAGACACATACTTTGCTGCCTTGCCTACCTTACTGGGTCGCTGTGACGGACACTTAAAAAAGAAAAAGAGGAAACTGATACAAAGTGGATTTGATAACAAAGCTATATTAATGTGGGTAGATAGTCCATAGGCAGATAAACTGAAAAATAGTAGCACAGTAAAGACAGTATCAAGGAGTAGGCTGTTTCCAACATTGTCTATATATTCTGTTCAAGTATTCCAGAGAAATTACCAAATCCATAGTATGATGTTTCTATAGGCAACTTTTGGGGCATTGTCATGTATGCATTTGTGATCTTAATTCTGTTGGAGATTTTCTATAGATTTGTATTTGAGTGTGACAAAGAAATTTCTGTCTGGTGACTGGGTCTGTTCAGATGGTGGCAATTTTTATATTTCTGTAAAGACTGGTGTTATTTATTCAAAGTTGGAATTATTTGGATACCTTCTGAAAACTTAGAAGGATTACCCTTCCTGGGGCTAGCTTGGCTGTGGAATGGAGCATGGAATGTTGAGAGCACATGAGCTTTGGAGTGAGGTGGATCTGGGTGTGATTGCTGGTTCTACAATTTACTAGCGATGGGCTTTCAGGCAAATTATTTTATTTCTTGGAGCCTCAGTTTCTGTGTTGTTAATACTTGTACATGACATTGTTACCAATTAAATGTGATATTTGTGAAGGTGTCTAACCAGTATAGAATCTGATATACAGATTCTCCATAAATGCTGATTTTATTTTAATTTTATTTTAATGTGCTTCGGTTAACTCAATTACTTCTCTATTATTTTTACAAATTTTCAACCTCTGGATTTTAGAAAAGATATCCAGATTCCGCTCTTATTTTTACGCTTGTGTCTTCTTTGTTATTTTCCTCCTTCCTAGAAGTTTTTCATATCCACTTCTGTACCTTGCTTGAGTTACTGATTTATTATTGATGTGGCAGGGTGTATTAGTACATAGGTCAGGAGGTGTCCTGATCTCTAGGTTGAGGGGTTTCTGAATTTACCTGATGTTTATGGTTTCCCAGAACCCTGTAGTAGCTAGAGATGATATAAGCTATATGTACCATTCAGTTTTCTCTTCTTTGTGGATATGAGCATTCCATCATCTGAGACATGTTGTTTAGAAATCTAGCCCTCCCTCAGGCTTCAGGTTTAAATTCTGAAACATCTTAGGTCCCTGGATACTCAACTCATGTTGTTGATGAAGTAGTACTAATCTTGTTACATTTGGCTGTCTTTTGCATCCCACTTTTTGGAAATTAACTCAGTAAAAAAGCAGAAAATCTAAATAAATCAACTGAAAAAATGCTGTGGTTGACAGCACCTATAAGAACTCATTCGCTGTTTCTTCTATATCCCAGTTTCCTAGCAGTTGTGGTGACTACCTGAGGTTCCCCAGATGAACTTTCTCACTTTGATTTCTGTTTGGGAGTCACTATCCACTTCTATCCACTTTCCAAGTCTGCTTCCTTTTACCTTGTCTTTTTGTTCTTTCTGGGATTGGGACTCTGAATCCTCCAAGGTTTGAAAGATAGCCAAACATTATTTATTATTTTTGTAGCCTTGTAGGCATTTGGAAAATGTTTGGCTTCGAATTGGTTTCAATAAAATAGTTGGCTGACATTGCAAATGAGCATTTTGGCTGGAATTTTGTTAAATACCAGTTTGAATTTTGGTAAAGCTGCCCTGAATACATCTATCTTTGTCAATAGATTTGTTTGTTTATTAAGTGCATACTTTTTGGATTTTTGTGGGAAGAGAAGGTCAGACAGAGGAGCAGGAGGATTAGAAGTGATTACGAATAGAGAAAGGGATTCATGGAGAATGGTGTCCAGAGATAAAGCATCATGAGAAGGGAGTTTGAATCATACTGTGCATAAGTGGGTGTTGAGTCCAAGGCCAAAGCCGGAACTGCCATTGAGCTGAGCTTCCCATTGGCATGTTTTCCACATTCTGAATGATGGAGACATTCTTGAATAGGTAGTCACAATTAACAACAGAGCCTAAGGGTTAGTGATATAAAGGATGGTTCCCATGAAAAAGCTTTATCCTTCTCTAATTCAAGCCTCTATAAAGCCTTAAAAAGAAGTCAGCTCTACTTCAAGAGATATGGTGCATTCTCCACCACTGGTAGCCAAACAGATGAATAAATAATCTCTTTAGGGAAAGCCATTAGCAGGTTGGATAATGATAATAACATGAGCAATTGGAGAGAAATAAAATAGTTGCTATTAGAACAATCATTAGGGGTTGCCTATGTGTGATTATGTAGCTTAAGACTTGGCTTACATTACCTTCTCTTTTTTCAAAAAGAAAATTTTGAAGGTTTCCTTTCTGGAGACCAGAGACATAGCAATAACTAACTCCAGTGGCATGAAGCACTGATCTGCTCAGTGGGATTGTAGCTGTAGTGCCGGAATCAGTTTGGACCTACTTTCTTTGGCAGAGTACACCCACAGTAAAAGAAGAAGGGAGATTTACCCTGGAAATTTTTAGGAGAGAGTGTTTAGAATCCAGACCACTGAAGACTCTTGCAACAGAGAATAAACTTCAGCCTGTACTTTGGTCAGAGTTTTCTAAGAGAATACTTGGTTTGGGAAGATGGAAGAAATGTTAAAGGCAGCAATCACAAAAGAGTGGATGATGATTAGGCACTTGAAGCCTGTAAGCCCTTAAGACTCCGTGATGGAATGTTGGGCAAGGTTGCACATGGGTTGACTTACCCATTGTCAGCTCCTTGGAGGCAGGGGCTGGGTTTGAGATTTCTTCTGTAACTCTCACAGTGCCTGCCTGGACCTCACTGGCTTCTTAACGAGGAGTTGAGTGCCATGCCACAGTCTGGTAGGATTGACATCCTACAAGAAGGTGGTTATTCTAGAAGCAAATGCATCCTCATGGCCAATTTAACTGGCTAGTGACCCAGCAAAGAGGCATAACCCCATCAAAACCTCAGTTTTCCCATTTAAAATGGGATCCCAGTATCTTTCTCATAGGGTTGTTAGGGGTTTAAATAAGAATATTTATTTAAAGTGCCTAACAATGCCTGATATGGAGCCATGCTACCACTATGAACAATATCAAAAGCTGCTATTTAATGAGTGAAGACCTGTGTCTGCTCTAAGTATTTTATGTAGATTATCTCATTTGATCTTGACAATGACTCTATCAGGAAGGTTTTCATAGAAATCAAACTGAAAATGGGAGAATGTCTAATAGCAGTGTCTTTTTGCGGAACTGCAAAGCAACATGGGGCTCATTTTCTGGAAATACACGTTCCAGAGACATACTGAGAAAAGGAGAGTGAGAGAGAGATGACTGGAGGCATAGTCATTTTCTAATTCCAAGAGCCCTTTGTAAAGAGGATCCTGAGAAAGCTACCTAGCAAGCACTTGTGAAAGGACGCTTGGATCTTTGTAGGGCAGCAGCAAGGGTGGATAGATATATTAGGAAAATATGTCAGGAAATACTGTCAGGAAAGAATGAACGAAACATTTTCTGTATCATTTGGGAGACAATAAGGGAAGTTCAGGCCCAATTAGAGAAGACAGGGGCCCAGCCTAGGGAAGAAGGCCCATGTGGGATATGGGGCTGGGCTGGAGAGTGTTGGGGGAAGGAAGCCTAAGGGAAGAATATCTGATGTCTAAGGCCTGAGGCCCTAAAAACAATCTCTGAGGGTGGAGGTTGAAGAATTAAAGTGCCCAGGACAAGAAATGAGGGCTCTAGGAAAGGGAGAATAAATACCCCAGGTATTCTGATTGTGCGCTTGCATGTATTTGGGGAAGGGATGTCAGGACTCTTCATAAATACATATTTTTAAACTATTTCATTGAGGCAGATATACTTAGAAAAAAATGCACAAATCATAAGCATACAGTTTGATGAATTATCACAAAGTGAACACACCCACGTAACCACCACCCAGGTCAAGAAAGAGAACATTACCATCTTTATAAATATTTACTATTCATGATTTTCACATGCTTAGTTTCTTAAATTTGTTTCCTTCTAATGTAGACATTTAAAGTCAGATGTGGCCAGTTAGGATGTTTCATGCATAAAGTGAGAAAAGAGGCCTTGTTCTAAAAATGAGTTGGGGAAAACACTTAAAATCCATAAAGTTCCGTAAAAGTGATATAGTGAAATCTGCATAAGTTATAATTAAAACCTGAAATAAGAGATAATTTTATGCACTTCTCAGATCCATTAGGGTACTGAAAAAATTTGAGGTTCAAGGAATAATCCCCATTTTTTTTTTTTTAAAAGGAATATGTTGCTTAAAGCCTTCAAGAAATTACAGCTTTTGGCACTGTCCCAAGACATAGTGTGCTCAGTAACTATTTCTCAATAATGACAATGGTGATAAGTTACCTTTTTAATATAATACATGGTGATCCCTGGTCCCCCTAAAGCAATAACCTGTGCAAAGAAATATGGCTTCTAGTTCGCTGAAGTTCCTGCTTGGTGCCTCAGGAGAGAGAATGTTCTATGTATGTTAGTGGTGATTGTTTTACACACCAATTAAAGCCATTTTGTCCTTCACCTTCATCCCTCCGCACAACCACAGTTCTGGGTTTTGCAGCAACAGAAAGAGGGAAAGAAAAAAAGAGGCAAGATGATGAGGATAAGAAATAACAGAGAGGAAAATAACTGCTGACTTAAAGCCACTCCTTTTGCTTCAAGGAATCAATAATACAAAGTAGTATAGCAATTAACCGCACCTTTTATCAGGTCAGATTTCATTAGGTGCATACTTTTACTTTGGTAGATAGTCATTTGGGAGCTGAAGAAGGTTCTCCACGGCAGCTACCATGGTAGGTGATCATAGGACAGAAAAGAAAAAGCCATTTGTCAAATGGGAAGTTATCTAACATTTACAGACTGTAATATCCTTAACGGATCTACTTGAAACTTTACAGAAGATGGAATTGACATGTGTAAATTTGATGATGAATAATAAATATAGTAACATTTTCCTGTTTGTGAGCACTAACTCAAGCCTGGTCTTAGGAACCCCCCAAATAATTCCTGCTGTGCTACAAATATATTAATGATTTGTTCTGCCTTGATGTTTAGGTTGGCAGCAACAATTAGGAAGGGATGAGGCATCTATTTCATAACAATATGTGAATTTTATGGTTTGTCACGTCCCAGCAACAGCATTTAGCATCTGCCCATTGGGGTTAAAGTATAAATAGATGTCGAATTCATATAAACCTTTCTTGTTGGGTGTCTCCTTTAGCTAGTGGATTATAATTTAGTATTTGATTTTGATTTAACCATTTGGCTCATATGAAAAATCGAATAATTCTTTAGGGCACTTTTATTAGAAGTCAATTCTTTAGGAATAAGTGTCATGTGGTGCAAAGAAAACTGGGCTCCAGTTTCGGGTTTACCACTAACCAGCTATATGACCTGTGGCCATTTAGCCTCTGGGCCTTAAAATTGGGTAGTGGTTAAAATTATGGGCTTTGGAGTCAAATAGACCTGATTCAAGACTCTTACTCAATCTCTAGGAGCCTCAGTTTTCTCATCTGCAAAATAGGACCACTAATAGTCTGACTTAATATAAGGATGTTATGAGGACTAAATAGGACTATCCATGTAAAATGCCCAATAGTCAGTGCTCAATAAATAATAAAGTTGGAATAACTGGTCACTATTTTCCTTTCCAGATCTGAAATGTTTTGATTCTGTGAAGGATGGGGCTTCTGAAGTGTCTTTTAAGATTACATCCAGTTAGGAATTTCCAGTCCTTTAGAGGTGGCACATTGTAGCCAAGCTTTACTTCTTCACAGGCCCTGGGGCATTGGTGTATTTTAGTTTCACACTTATTGAAAACCCTGACATCCCTTGAAAGGAAAGAGGAGGAAACCTGTTACCTTGTCAGAAGAGGAAAGATTATGTGGACTTGTCTAGCATGTTCCTTCAAGAGAAACTTGAGGGCAAGTTGAGAAGGCAAGAGAAACTTGCCTTAAGGGTTGGTGTCCTTGGTATCACCAAGGCTGGGCAAAGGAGCACGACTGGGCCTGGGAAGGAGGATGATCAAAGACAAAAGACCAGTGTCCTTAGGAGGGGCTAATGAGGGTGGTAAATGAATCCTCCCATCAGCATCCTCTCTTGTGCAGTTTTCACGGCTATGGCGGTAGCCTGTAGTGGAGAGAAATAGCAGCAGGAGACCAGGCATCCCCAAAGCTTACGCACTTCACCCCAAGCATAACAACGACATCCATCATCTTTCCAGGCCTTTATCATTGACAAGTGTGTTACTAGCCATGAGAAGTAAACAGGAAATAGGATACCTTGCTTGTTTTAAAGATGTGGAAAACTAGACCTAGAGAGGCTTAAGTAGGGGAATCAAATGTTTAAGACCTAGCTTTCCTGACCTGCAGTTCCATGCTTGTTTCTCATGCTGTTTTGTCTCAGATGTAGAGTTGTGCACATTCACATAATTTCTTTTTCCTTCCCATTTATGTCTTTCTGAGCTTCAGCTTCTTCATTCATAAAATAGGACTCTTAATAATACTTTCTTCACTGGGTTTGTGAGAAAACTAAATTAGATAATGTGTACAGAGTGCTTCATGCAGTAGTAGCTACTAGTTGCTGCTGTTAGATGGTTATAACTTTCCTACTACCAGGGAGGTTGCTAAATTTCTAGTATTGCTTTTTATTGTTTCCTCCAATGGAACTTCATGTTTTGAAAGATTTTTGTGTATCAAACGACATACATTAGTTAATAATTTTTTCTTTTGTTATTATCAAAGGCATTTAAGACTGCTAATTAAAGCGTCTGATCAGCAATTGCATCAATAGTGAATTGATTTAATTCGAATGAAAGCAAAGAAATCTGATATTTAGAGAGCCTCTTTACCCTCATCTAAGTAAATGTACTTCCTTCAGGTCCCCTGAAGTGTCTAAAACATTTTGCTGATCTCTAGTACTGTCTTTGCAGATTTTGGATATAGTTGGGCTCTCACTTTTCAATGAATAAGCCAAACCTTATAATTATAATCTGAGTGAGTTGACATTTTGTGTGTGATCTAATTCAATTTTCTAATGTTACAATTTTTTCCATCATATCATGGGAAATTGGTGTGGTCCAGAAGAAATCAAAATGAATTCATCAAGAATGAAACTAAAGATGAATTTTTAACATACTACCAGAAGTTATTGATTAACAGGCATGCTAATGTTTCAGAGACTACATTCTGATATGTAAGAATCAAATTATGTATTTTATTCGTTGTCATTAAAGGCCAAGTTCAATTATAATTTTTTGGTTTTTGTTTTACCCTTCAAATTGTTTGACCCTATGAAATTTTTATAATATTAGAGGGGAAATTGTAATTTGAGGGGTTCTACCCCACTTAACTTCTCTATTTGTTTATGTGGCTGTTTCAGGTGATTATGAGCATAGGCTTTGAAGTCAGGGGAACCAGGTCTGTACCTGGACTCCACCACTTGGAGTGGTGTCCTTGGTCAAGTTACTTTAACCTCTGTGCCTCAGTTTCTGCATCTGTAAAATGGGGATAATAATAGACTCTGTCTCATTGGGTTTTTGCGAGGATGTAATACGATAATTCATGTTAGTCACTTAGCAAAGGGCTTGGCACATAGTAAGTGTTCAGTAAATTTTGATGACTATGAGTGATGTGGGGCCTAATTGTACTTGGACTCTTCTTCTTGAGCCCTTTGCAGGGAATATGCATTCTTGAAGTATGGATTTAGTAAAACAAAGTTCTTTGCAATTTATGAAGATATAGTTGCTCATTATTAAGCTAGCTTGACTGCAATATTTAGCAATTTTCCTTTTATCAAGGACTTGATACAC
>NW_012148675.1:747630-783475 GCF_000956105.1 Propithecus coquereli | reverse complement strand
AATTATAAAGGATGTTGAAAGACAAATTTATATAAACTCATCTCTTATTATGACAAGATATGTTTCATAGAGAACAAGTTTTGAGTGTTTCAAATATTATTGGGCCAGGCTAAAATAATTTCATTGTGAGAGCATTTTCCTTCTTTGTGTGCAGTCTAAGCACATATTTTGTGCTCTTAGGAATAACTTTCCAAAGCTGTGTGAAGAATGTAGCAATAAAATCTAATAAGAATTATGGCTCATGACTTGAATGATGTCAGTACCCTTTTAATCCTCCCAAACATGAAAACGTTTTCTCCTTCTAAATAAGATTTAACTCCTTATTTCTAAGGAAATAAATAGAGTTCTGCAATTCCACTGGCAAAATAAGAGTTAAAGGAAGATGTTTCTTTCCATTATTAAAGCTTATGCTTATTATTAAGATCACCACTTTAGACAAGTGTTTGAGACAATATTTTTGTGAATACATATTATTTTGTCTGTTTTTTGTGTACTATTTAACATCAGATGATCTCCAAGTTCAGTGTTCAAGTTACAATCTTTTGTTTTCTTTAAGCCAGTGGTTCTCAAACTTGAGCATGAATAAGAATCTCCTGGAAAGCTTGTTAAAACAGATTGCTGTACTCATTCTGACTTTCTGATTCAGGAGGCCTCTGGTGGGGTGCAAGAATTTGCATTTCTAATAGGTTTCCAGGTGATGATGATGATGCTAGTCTGAGGATCACACTTTGACAATAACTGTTTTAAGACATATTATAAACAACCTTGTTATTTTACAATTTAATTTGGTGGGCTTTAATTATTATGAGACAAGTAGTCCCCTTGGTTTAGAAGAAGTAGCTGGAGTTCAGTAAATTAGCTATAGCTTAGTTTTTTGGCCATGCTAGATCTATTCCAAGTTAAAGAACTTCATACAGAAAAGCATAGTTGATGAAATGGTTTGATGCTTGAAGATGTCAGACTGTAGAATCTCTACGGGTAAGTGTGTGATTTCTTCAGTGACATCACATTTGCCTGCAGAGATTTTCCAGTCTGCCACTCTGAAGTTGTATATAAGTTGGAAAAAAGTTGTCTTCATTCTAGAATGATCTTTCCAATCCTGCTAGATTTTAAAACTAATTTATTCAAGGTTAAAATTGGGTATGAAGTAGGAGTTATAGTTGGAACTCAGATAGGTGAGTAAATGAGAATGGATACTCTCTAATTCTGCACATATCTCCAAGGAGAATGAAGGAAAAGGGGAAAAGTGAAGCTTTCCTAAGCCACAACCAATCTCATTTGTAACAGTGTTTTAGCCAAACTAAAAGCCTTGAGTTTCAAGCAATTTTATCTTATGCTAGACATTGCAGTTGGGTTTCCAGGGTCTTTCATAATTTACAGTTACGCCTAAGTAATAACAAGAGAGATGAGTAGAACAAGGTGATGTGCTTCTCACTTTTATCCTCCCCATCTATCTTCTATCTAGTAACCGTATTATGATAAATACCATCACCTGCTGCTAATCTCTAATGCGCTGGAATAATGCATGATATGCAATATTTACTTTAGGAGCTCAGTAATGTAATTTGTGAACATTGTGATATCGTTAACTCTACAATGTTGCTTTTTGTCAATGTCAACTATAAATTTATTTCAACATTTCCCTAGAACAGGGACTTCATATATTTTGTTCCCTGATGTATCCCAGCACATAGAACAGTTCCTGGCCTATATAGTAGGTGCTCAATAAATATTTATTATTGAATGGCCAGTAATTCACTTAGGATTTTTCTGCACATGTGTGTTTACCATTAGAAAGGAGATATCAAATCACACATTTTATTGCTATTAGAGGGACATTTAATTTTAGACAAGATAAAATCAGAGAACATTTAAATATGTAAAATCCATTTTGTAATAAAGAATAGCCTGATAATAAAATACATTATAATGGAACTTTTTTGTAATGCTTGGTTTAGGGGTGGAATTAGCAATTTCCTTAGTGTCTAACCATGTTACATTATGTCTTCCAGGCATATAGTTGTATTTAAGATGATGAGGTTTTTAAAATATTTTAATATATAGAAGTTTTTTAAATCCCAGAAATTAAAAAGTTAAAGCAAAAACATTAATCTCAAAATGTAAGAGAACACTGAAAACAGGGGGCAATGGCTGATCCCTGATGGTCTGGATCTGTGCTGTTTAATACAGTAGCCACTTGCCACATGTGGCTATTTAAATTTAAAATTTTAAAAATAAAATTGAAAGTTTAATTTCTCAATTGTACAAAGCATACTTCAAGCATTCAATAATCACGGTGGCTGGTGGATATCATGTTGGACAACGCAGATACAGAACATTTCAGATAAGTTTTTTAGTTCTGAGTTATATCCAAATTTATGTAATAATGAATAACAAAATTAGGTTTGTATGTTTATACTACACAACAGTGTCTTGATTATCTGTTAATCTGCCATATACACATCCTTGGACCTCAAGATAACTTTAAAAGCATCCTCTCAATTGCATGCTGACTTTTCTAAATAAACCATAAATACAAACTTAACATTAGATCTCTCATAAGTGTGTAGAGGATATAACAGGTGGCCCTGATCTCATGTAAGTGGAGCTAAAATAATGTGTTGAAATAATTGCGGCTTAGAAAGATAGAAAACATCTGGGCTTTAAGAGAGAACATTTCCATCCTTTTTGCTGATTTTTAAATTAGAGGGCTACATTATTCTGGGTTAAATAAAAAGAATGGGCTCATGTTAGGAACTCCATGATCCACAGTCTGTTCATCCAAGCTCCAAAGGATAAGACCAGTATACATTGGTTATGGAAGAAAAGGCTTCTAATACCATCATTCATTTTCTCTTCTTAAATCATGATTTTTGTTTTATGTGTACTTGCAGGACCTCATTAACAATATCACTTGTTCTCTTGAAGAATAATTGAATTTTTGAATGGTGGAATCATAGTTGCCATGTCCCCAGTTGTTGATACCGTGTTTGTTTCTTTGCTCCATGGGGAAGGCATGAATGGAATAGAGCTTTGAGACAGCATCATCATTTTAGTTGCCTCTGTGACTAGACTCTCTAGAGAAAGGTGGCCTATAATATGGGGCTTCTATTAGTTTAAGCACTTAGGTAGAGAGACCCCTCTATAAATGGAAATAGTTGATATATGAGCATTATCTGCCATAAACATATTAGTACAGATGAATTTATAAGATTATTCCTAACAGACATTAAAGATCTGAAAAAAATGAAATGGTACAGTTACATTTTGAAAGATCAGGAGGCCAGGTTCTACTCAGTGATTCTCAACCCTGGCTGCATATCAGAAACATCTTGGATTTATGGAAAAGACAGATTTCCAAGCTCCGACCAAGACCTCCTGACCCTGAACTTCCAAGATGTGGACTTAAGAAGTCTCTTTTTTTAAAAAAAATAATAAACTTTATTTCTTTTTAGAACAGTTATAGGTTCATAACAAAATTGAGTGGAAAGTACAGAGAGTTCCCATATACCCCATCCCCACACATGTACAACCTCCCTCACTACAGACATCTCACACCACTGTGGTACATCTTTTGTAAAGGTGAACCCACATTGACACATCATTATTACCCAAATCCATGGTTTACATTAGAGTTTGTTCTTAGTGTTCTATGTGTTTTGACAAATGTACAATGATTTGTAGTAACATACCAAATAGTTTTACTGACCTAAAAATTCTATGTGCTTGCTTATTCACCCTTCCCTCCCCTCTAACTTCTGGAAACCACTGATCTTTCTATTGTCTCCATAGTTTTGCCTTCTCCCAAATGCCATATAGTTGGAATCATACAGTATATAGCCTTTTCAGATTGGCTTCTTAACTTAGTAATATATATTTGAGTTTCCTTCATGTCTTTTCATGACTTGATACCCCATTTCTTTTTGGTGCTGAATAATATTCCTTTGTCTGGATGTATCACAGCTTATTTACCCTTTCACCTACTGAAAGACATCTTAGTTTCTTCCAGCTTTTGGCAAATATGAATAAAGCTGCTGTAAATATGTGTGTGTAAGTTTTTGTGTGAGCATAAGTTTTCGATCCCTTTGGGTAAATACCAAGAGTCTGATGGCTGGATTGTATGGCCAGAGTATGTTTAGTTTTCTAAGAAACTGACAAACTGTTTTCCGAAGTGGCTGTACCGTTTTGCATTCCCATAAGCAATGAATGAGAGTTGCTCTTGTGCCACATCTTTGCCAGAAATTAGTGTTGTCAGTGTTCTGGATTTTGGCCATTCTAATAGGTATATAGTGTTATCTCCTTGTTGTTTTAATTTGCAATTCTCTGATGACATATGATGTTGAACATCTTTCATATGCTACTTAGCATATCTTCTTTGATGAAATGTCTATTCAGGTCTTTTGCCTATTTTTTTCATTAGTTTCATTTTCTTATTGTTGAGTTTTAAGAGATTTTTTGTATATTTTGGATAATAATTCTTTATCAGATGTGTTTTTTGCAAATATTTTCTTCTAGTCTGTGGCTTATCTACTCAATCTCTTGACATCATCTTTTGCAGAGTAGAAGTTTTAAATTTTCATGAAGTCTAGTTTATCAATTATTTCTGTCATAGGTCATGTCTTTGCTGTTGTATCTAAAAACTCATTGACATACCCAAGGTCTTCTTGGTTTTCTCCTATGCTATCTTCTAGGAGTTTTATAGTTTTACATTTTTTGTTTAGGTCTATGATCCATTTTGAGTTAGATTCATATTTTTGCATGTGGATGTTCAGTAGTTCTAGCACCATTTCTTGAAAACACTGTCGTTTCTCCTTTGTCAAAGATCAGCTAATTATACTTACGTGGGTCTATATCTGGGCTCTCTATTATGTTCCATTGATCTTCTTGTCTGTTCTTTCACCAATACCACGCCGTCTTGACTATGCTAGTGGTATAGCAAGTCTTGAAGTTGAGTAGTGTCAGTTCTCTGATTTTGTTCTTCTCCTTCATTATTGAATTGGTATTCTGGATCTTTTGCCTCTTCATATAAACTTTAGAATCAGTTTGTCAGTATCTACAAAATAACTTGCTGGGATTTTGATTGGGACTGCATTGAATCTATAGATCAAGTTGGGAAGAACTGACATCTTGACAATATTGAGTCTTCTTATCCATGAACATGGAATATCTCTCCATTTATTTAGCTCTTCCTTGATATCTTTTATCAGAGTTTTGTAGTTTTTTTCATGTAGACCTTGTACACCTTTTGTTAGAGTTATAATATATATTTCTTTTTTGGGGGGCTAATGTAAATGACAATAGGTTTTTAATTTCAAATTTCACTATCATTGCTTGTATATAGGAAAAAGACTGACCTTATATCCTGCAAACTTGTTATAATTGCTTATTGTTTCCAGGAGTTTTTCTGTTGATTTTTTTGGATTTTCTACATAGATGATCATGTCATCTGTGAAAAAAGATAATTTTATTTCTTTTTTCCCAATCTGTATACTATATACCTTTTATTTACTTTTCTTGTTTTATTGCTTAAGTTAGGACTTCCAGTACGGTGTTGAAAAGTTGTGGTGAGAAGGGACATTCTTGTCTTATTTCTGATCTTATTGGGAAAGCTTCGAATTTCTCACCATTAAGTATGATGTTAACTGGAGGTTTGTTATAAATATTCTTTATAAAGTTGAGGAAGTTCCCCTCTATTCCTAGTTTGCTGAGAGTTTTTTTTTTTTTATCATGAATGGGTATTGAATTTTTTCAAATACTTTTTCTGCATCTATTGATATGATGTTGTCATTTTTCTTCTTTTGCTTGCTGATGTGCTAGATTACATTAATTAATTTTCAAATGTTAAACAAGCCTAGGATAAATACCTTTTGGTCATGGTATATAATTCTTTTTTATACATTTTTGGGTTTGATTTGCTAATATTTTGTGGAATATTTTTGCATTTCTGTTCACGAGAGCTATTGGTCTGTAGTTGTCCTTTCTCGTAATGTCTTTGTTTGGTTTTGGCATTAGAGTAAGGCTGGTCTCATGGGATGAATTAGGAAGAATTCCCTCTGCTTCTATTTTCTGCAAGAGATTATAAAGAATTGGTATAATTTCTTCCTTGAATATTAGGTAGAATGCATCATCCAGGCCTTGTGCTTTTTGTATTACAAGGTAGTTAATTATTGATTCAATTTCATTAATAGATACAGGCTATTCAGATTGTCTATTTCTTCTTGAGTGAGTTTTGGCAGATTGTGCCTTTCAAGGAATTGGTCCATTTCAACTAGATCACCAATTTAAGGGCATAGAGTTGTTCATAATATTCCTTTATTATCCTTTTAATACCCATGGTATCTGTAGTGATGTCCCCTTTTTCATTTCTGGTATTAGTGCTTATCTTTAAGGTATTATTCTTATATATATATATTTTAGTTAACCTTGCTAGAGATTTATCAATTATATTATCTTTTCAAAGAACCAGCTTTTGGTTTTGTTGAATTCCTCTATTGATTTTCTGTTTTCAATTTCATTGATTTCTGCTCTAATTTTTATTTCTTTTCTTCTGCTTACTTTGGATTTAATTTATTCTTTTTTTCCCTAGTTTTTTAAGGTGGAAGCTTACTTACATTATTGATTTTAGATCTTTCTTCTTTTCTAATATGTGTATTCAATGCTATAAATTTCCCTCTATGCACTGCTTTCACTGCATTCCAAAAATTCTGATAAGTTATGTTTTCATTTTCATTTAGTTCAGAATATTTTTGATTTCTCTTGAGATTTATTCTTTGACCCATATGCTATCTAGAAGTCTGTTTAATCTCTAAGTTTTTTGGGATTTTCCAGCTATCTTTCTGTTATTTATTTTTGCTTAATTCCATTGTGGCCTGAGAGCATATATTGTATGATTTCTATTCTTTTCAATTCTTTAAGGTTTATTTTATGGCCCAGAAAGCATTCTGTCTTGGTGAATGTTCCATGTGAGCTTGAGAAGGATGTGTAATCTGTTGTTGTTGGATGAAGTAATTTATGGCTGTCAATTATTATCCAGTTGATTGATGGTGTTGTTGAGTTCAACTATGTCCTCACTGATTTTCTGCCTGTCGGATCTGTCCATTTCTGATAGAGGGATGTTAAAGTCTCCAATTATAATATTGGATTCTTCTATTTCTCCTTGCATTTCTATTATTTTTTTCCTCACATATTTTGGCACTCTGTTTTTTAGGTGCACACATGTTAAGGATTGTTATATCTTTTTGGAGGATTGACCCCTTTATCATTATGTAATGCCCCTATTTATCTCTGATAACTTTTCTTGCTCTGAAGTCTGCTCTGTCTTAAATTAATATAGCTATTCCTGCTTTTTTTCTTTTTTAACTTTTCTGTTTTCTTTTGATTAGTGTTAGCATGGTATATCTTTTGCCATACCTTTACTTTTAATCTATATGTATCTTTATATTTAAAGTGGGTTTCTTGTAGACAACATATAGTTGGGTCTTATTCTTTAACGCACTCTGATAATCTCTGTCATTTAATTGGTGAGTAGAAACCATTGATGGTTAAAGTGATTATTATTATAATTGAATATCTACCTTATTTGTTAAGGTAGATATTATTTCTATTAGTTGCTCTTGCTCTTCATTCCTATTTTTGTCTTCCACACATTTTTCTGCTTTTTGTAGTTTTAATTGAGCATTTTATATGATTCTATTTTCTCCCCCCTTTGTTTTTTACTTTTTTTAGTGGTTGCCCCAGAGTTTGCAATAGACATTTTCAACTAACCCAAGTCCAATTAACACTACACTGATTCATGGGTAGTGCAAATACTTCATAATAATAAATTATTCCCAATTCCTCTGTTCTATCCCTGGTGCCATTGCTGTTACTCATTTTACTTATACACAAGCGAATATGTATATATGTGTGTGTGTATATATATGAAAACATGCAAGCATACATAATTGAACACATCATTGTTATTATTGTGAATAAACTGTTATGTGTTAAATCGATTAAGAATAAGAAAAATAAAAGTTTTTATTTTTACCTTCACTTATTCAATCTCCAGTGCTCTTCCTTTCTTTATGTAGATCTGAGCTTCTGACTTATATAACCTTTCTTTGCTCTGAAGAACTTTTAACATTCCTTGCAAGGTAGGTCTACTGGCAACAAATTCCCGCAATTTTTGTCTAAGAAAGTCTTTATTTCTCCTTTACTTTTGAAGAGTAATTTTATAGGGTACAGAATTTTAGGTTGGTGGTTTTGTTTCTTTCAACAATCTAAACATTTCACACCACTCTCTTCTTCCTTGCATGTTCTGAGGAGCAGCCAGTTATAATTCTTATCTTTGCTCATCTATTGGTAAGGCATAAGGGCCCCACTATGACTGGGTCCCCCCAAATTTTTAACTCTCAAACTTATCCACACTGATCTTCTAGCAACTGTAGTTCTGGTTTTCCTACCCTGACACTGGTTCCCGAGGAGGGAAGTTGTGATTCTCTATATTTTCCTGTCCGTTTCTGTAATTTTTGGGGGCAAAAATGTCTTGTGACCTCACTCCTCTGATGGATCTAAGAAGAGTTGTTGATTTTCAGTTTGTTCAACTTTTTACTTGTTGTTAGGACACAGTGGTGACTTCTAAGCTCCTGACATGTTGGAACTGAAACCAAAAGTCTAGATGTCTCTATTTTTTTTTTTTTAAATTTCAGCATATTATGGGAGATGTCTCTGTTTTTTAAAATGAGTCTGATGATTGAGTAGGTTTAGAGCTCCGTGGTTTTTAGCCTTTAAAAAGTAATGCCGTCTTATTTCCAAAAAATCTATGAATTTCTAAATTTATAAAAAAATTGGTAAAAGTGGGTCTGTTCTGCTTGATGTGTGTGTGTTGGTGAGTGAGGGACCCAGAGTTTTGTCCTCTCAGCTCTTCCCCTATGGAAGCCCCAACTGCCTCTCTTTTGCCAATGACGCTAGTCTCTTTGGAATGGGAAACCACCAACTTTTCTCTGACAGGTCTTGGAGCGTGGGTGCGAAAGCTCTTGATGCCTGGAGTGCCAATCAAGGGACGGAGGAACAGTGTCCAAAGGTGCACAGACTTCAGATATTTGCTCTACAGTTGCCACTGGAAAGTGAAGGGGGCAGGAGGGCGATGCAGTAGGAATCGAGGTTGGAAATCTGTTTGCTGTCAAAAAGTCTATTTTGCAACTTGCCTCCTTTAAATGATCCTGCTCATGCAGGGTGTTATTTAGTTAACCCAGCCTAAGGGGATGTTTTAAAGGTGGAGGATTGCCCTGGTGATGAACAAATATGAGAAATAAACTTCCAGTGGGGCTGGGTTGCCTGCTGACTGTGATTTCCTGATGATCTATAACAATGGTTATTCACTAACAGCTGGCGCATGTCTCCCTCGGACAAAGCCACTGGGAAGGACAGGCGCTCTGATTGGTGAACCAGAACCGTTTCCCTGGTAACAGTTAACTAGCACGTGTTTTATTGTTTCCAACTGCTTTTCCTGGGGTATTTGCAGGTGGTGGGAGATGCTTTCTTAAAGAGGGGTCATAACCTCATGAACTTTCAGATGTTGCAACAAATTGGGGAACAAAACATTTTCTCTTTCAAATATATTAAGTAAATCTTACATAGCATTTTCAAGACAGATGCAGCCCAACAGTTTTTCTTTTTTGCCATTATTTCCAGATGTTATCAATTTTAAAGTCAGAGTTCCATTTTAAGATCAGGATCTATAGAAAGGTAATATTAGTAATATGTATAACAGCAGAGTATTTCACCCTTTTTGGGGGTGTGTTCTGGTTCTACATTTTGTTAAAAATGTGAGATCAAACCATAAAATGTCAATGTATTTTTAATTGGCCTTTTAATGGTTTGTATATTTCACCTCTTCATTAATTAACTCAATGTTTTGCCTCTACTGATAGTTTTCTTTCTCATTTTTAATGCACCAGAAAATTTATGGTGTTCCTATAAAATACAAAACTAAATAATATAAGACTTGATTATGTTAGAATTTCCTTCTATATTTATTCAACATATTTTTGAAAGGATTGGTTAATTTCCAGATGGATAGCTCCCTCTTCTGTCTGGTTTGCAGAATTCGCGTCTTTTGAAAGCAGAAATGAAAAACGCAGTATGCATCACAAAATACTCTATCTTGGCTGGAGGCTGAATGTAGTTACTATCTGTAGAATCACAAATGCATGCACTGGAATATGGAGGATGCTTCCATTGTAGTAATTTGGTTTAAAATAAAATTGCCTATCCTGCTATAAATGCTGGCTAAAAGAAAATGAAAATATTCCTTTAAGTTAATATGGAACTTTATCTGCAGACATCCCTGAAAAAATACAGACCTGATCAATCAGCTGAGTGAACTCTATCGGAAACACCTAGACTTTGGTCA
This sequence comes from Propithecus coquereli, assembly GCF_000956105.1. Lineage (NCBI taxonomy): Eukaryota > Metazoa > Chordata > Mammalia > Primates > Indriidae > Propithecus > Propithecus coquereli. The sequence continues at coordinate 773,079 of NW_012148675.1, read as the reverse complement.
AATAAGCATTTGCCACTTTCTTTGCACAGCATTCGAACAACGGTGCAGCTCAAGTCCTCTCTTTAGCCTGATTTGCAAGGCCTTTTCTGGTACGTGTTCTTGCTGGGTTTGTAAACATGTACCTACTTATAAATTAGATCAGTGGCATTCAAACACTCTTCTCCAGGAACTCACAATTTTAAAAAGGCTTTTTAAAAAATTTCTTTATAAAATATTTTTCCTTTGTTTCCTTGGGTCCAATTATGCTCTGAAGGTGACACAAAAAGATCCACAACCTACACTCATAACCATAGACCCAAAAGAGCTAGTAAAAGTATTTATAGAATGAGGGTACTTACATACAGTTCGTGTTTCTAGAGATACAATGAAGTGATAAATTTTGACTGTGCAGAGGAAGATGTGAATTAACTCAGACTCACCCTTCCCATTTTCCTCAGTGGCCAGGTGGTGGGGATTATACAACCCTAATTATGTGACTGTGTATTAAATGAGCACCATTCACAATTCTCCACCTTGCTTTTGCTGAGGTGGGCACACCTCAGGGCCCTGTAGAAGAGAAACATTTTACCTCATGTGTTTCTGTCGGTACTGTCATTGTACTCTTTCTTTTTAGTGTTGTTAGAGGTGTACAAATGATATTTTTATATCAAGGAAAATTTGAATATAGTGGAATGAAAATCAGAAAACTATTCACTATCAAAATTTGGAGACCTACGCATACATTTGAACATTTAAAATTACTTTATTATTTTCACGTAGGTGAAATAACCAAGTCATAAAGGATTAGATAATAAATCTCATGCAGAATGAGGAATTGTTAGAAACCACAGACCGTAGCATACCCAAATTTGACCTCTCCTTTCATAGACAGAACATTAAGCCCAGAAGGGCAGTTTTCTTGTTCAGGGTCCTGCAGCTAGCTGGTGACAGAGCGGGGTTTTCTGGCTCCTATTCAAGTGCTCTTTTGCGCAGGCCACACTCTGCATGGCACTTAAGGAGTTCTTCCCTGAGGTACTTGGCTGTGGCTCTATGAATATGATTCTGTCATTTTTTTCCTTCTCCAAATGGAAATACTCTGGCTCCCATGTTCCAGATTTGTATCCCAGTGACTTACTAGCTGAGTGACTTTGGACTAGATAACCAACTTCTCTGTGCTTCAGTTTTCACTTCTATGAAATGAGGATAAATACAGTGCATCTCTTGGAGAATTAAGATCAGTGTTGTGTCTAGTACAGTGCCTGGCACGTAGTAAGCACTCAATAATTGTTAGATATTATTTTTACCATTGTAATTTTCTGCCTTTCTTTCTCCAGTGTGTTCTGTGATCTTAATTTATTCTGTAGCATGCAGTAATCACATTCTGAAACAAGCGGAGGTTGTATATCCCTGTTCATAGCTGTGTTATTCACAATAACCAAAAGATGGAAGCAACCCAAGTGTCCAATGATTGCTGAATGGATAAGTAGAATGTGGAACAGTGTTTATACCTACAATGGAATATTATTCAGCCTCAAAAAGAAGAGAAATTCTGATACATGCTACAATGTGGATGAACTTTGAAAACATTATGCTAAGTGAAAAAAGCCAGTCATAAAAAGACGAATACTGTATGAGTCCACTTATATGAGGTATCTAGAGTAGTCAAATTCACAAAGACAGGAACTAGAATGGTGGTTTCCAGGGCTGGGATGAGAGTGGAATGAGTTGTTTAAGGAGTATAGAGTTTTGGTTTTGCAATATAAAAAGAGTTCTGAGGATTAGTTATATAACAATACGAATGTACTTAACCCTATTGAACTGTGCATTTAAAAATGGTTAAGATGATAAGGTTTATGTTATGTATATTTTACTAAGTTAAGAACAACAACAAAACAAAAGCAATTGAAGGGCTTAGTGCAATTAGAGCATATTAGTTATGTTAGTCAGCTCTGAACATTTTGACTTTGTGATAGGAGCTAAGTACATGATTGCAGGGCTCACACATCATATCTGTTTTAGTTCTTCCAGGATCGCTGATTTCCTGCCAGAGATGGACTTAATTTCCAGGGCCTTATAGTTTATGAACTTGGATGAAATTACAGAAGCACACTTTCCCCTCAGAGACTCCTCTAAAAATGCAAAGAAACCCCTCAGAGACTCCTCAGAAAATGAAAACACATGAAAAGCAAATTTGACTCAGCAAGTTTACCATTAACAAAACCTCCTTTGTGGGTGGGGTGGGGGTGGGAGTGGTGCAGGCTATTAGAAAGAAGCTTAGAAACTTCCCTATTGAACAAAGCAAGCAAATAGGCAAAGAGAGAAAAAGGGAGAAGAAAACTGCATTTTGGTTTAGGATTTTTTTTTTAATTCTGTTTAATTATCATTATTGTCTGAAGAGATGACTAAAAGCATCATACATTTCCAGTATAAAAACCAAGCACAACGGGAGAATGAATGGTTTACACTAAATTGGCACTTGATAATTTCTTACAATAATCTGATATAAAAGCTGTATCCCTTTTATTTCAATTCAAGAATTCCTTTTATCTTTTATTCAATGTTCAATATCCTTTTCTATTTTAACCCAATAACATTTACTGAACACTATGTGGCGAAGGCTCTGTGTCTCAGAGGAAACAGCTGGGTTAGGGTTTTAAAAAAAGTTTTAAAAGGAGGTAAATACTTCAAAACTTTGAAAGAAATTTTTGTTAAATGTTCAAAGTAATTAAATATACTAGAAATCATAACAAATGGTCATTCTTCCAAACAACATTCCCTTTATGATCATGGGATTTATATAAAGTAAATTGCAAAAGAAAATTCTTCAGCTGTATTGTAGGGAGAATGTTGTCTTTTCCGACATGCTAGTAGGGAACAATCACTACACTAGCGGATATGTTTGCTCAAACCAGGGTCAAAAACAGACAGGAGATTTTCTTTTATCAGCTTCTCAAAAATAGCAGCTAACATGCTTAGTAACAGGACAGGATTAAAGTCTAAGTCTGTCATTTTAAAAATGCCACATTTTAATTTTACTTTGTCTTTTTGAAGTAATCAGGAGTTTTAAACATTAAAATATAATTATTAGCTTATGCAGGGGTACCACCCCAATCTTACTTTCAGCATCGTCTTCATAAAAAGCCTGGGTTTATGAATCCACAGGCTTTTTGTTAGAATCCCAGGAGGTCAATAACAATCTTGAAATCACAAAATATGCATAAAGGAAAACATTAGACTTACCAAGAAATATAGCTGTGACAGTGCATGACAAAAGGCACATTTTGGTGACATTATTCAATTTCCTGTGTTTCAGCATCTGAAGGCTTTAGACATAGGTGAAAAAAAAGGGGGAATTTTTAATATTAAGAGCTATGGAAGGTGATAAACAGGCCTGACAAACACATCTAAGCACAACCAAGCATTTCATAATAGAAACATTTCCCTTTTCATTCTCAATATTTCTAGTTGAATAAGTACTCACCACCCCAAGCATGCTTAATAAAAACATTTTACCCTTTTGAGAGGTAGACACCATTAAGTTCATTTTGAAATGTTCACGTTTAGCTTTTAGCCAAAAGTGAACCTTTCTTTGGTGGCTTTTGAATCCTTTTCAAGTCTCAAAACCTTAGAGAGAAACCAAAGAGAAAGAGATCATATCGCGGCCTACCTCTTTCAGCCCTTGAGAATTCCCTTTCCAAGTAGTTTCTTAAATAGTGAGGCTGCATCAGAAACCCCAGTTCTTCTCCTTAGAAGTTATTAAATCAGCAGAAAGACCGGCAATAATGGCACATGAAATCTAAGTTTTGTATAGGAACAGACAGGCAGTCTACACTTTGTTATTCACTTGATAGACAGAGCCATTTTGACAGCCCTAACCTTGGAAACCACAGGTCCTGCTGAGCTCAGCAGGAGTCAAACGCTGAGTACCATCTGTCAAAGCTTTATTTTTCCCCCTCCTTATCCACGCCTTCACTATAAGATGCTAACAAGAGCTGCTGAATGAAAGTCGCTAACTACAGTTAAACTTGTGTGCATTGTAACACTAATGTTGGGGTACGAAATTCACTCCAGGAATCTACCAAATTTAAGTGAACCAAGTTGGGTATTCTATGACCTTTCTTAGTGGTTATCAACAAAGTGTGGGCCGAGGAACTCTGTAAATCACACTCCAAACAATTAATACTCCAAAATTAGGAAATTGTACATCATTTTGTTGGTTTTGCTAAATCTGTAGCTAATATGATGAATGATTTGAAAAGTTCTCAACTCTAAGGATGTTTTTTTTTTGATGGGATTTAATTAAATGCACAAAAACAACAAATTCCCTTTTTTTCTAAAAAGTAGTGATTTTGAGGGGTTAAACTCAAGCTTTATAAAAGAAGTCTCATTCAAAACAAACACTTGCTCTCCCTCTCTCTGGCATAATCAATTCTAAAAATTCAACAGGCCTAATCATAATAAAATCAAGTGTGGTATAACTCATGCTGCATTTGTGCAGAAGACAGTATATCAATTAGAAACATAAAGGAGCTTAGAAGGGCATTGTTTCCATTAAGTGCTACCAAAATGCTTCATATTTTTTTGAAGTACAAATTTATTTGGCTTGCATTTTAAATTTTTGTATATTTAAAGAACAGTTTTAGATATCTATTTAAAATCCTTAAATTTAGAATATCATTTCTAGCGCACAATTCATTCAAAAGTTTAGATAACGTTTCCATAAACACAGAATCATAATAGTTTAGAATTCAAAAGTTGAGGAAACTGAGGTCTTTTTAGCAGAATTATTACAAATTTTAATTTTTGGTTATTCTTCTTGAAATAGTAATGCATTTCATTCTTTTTTCTAATCTCTTTTCCAATTCTCCCAAACGCTGAAAAACAAAGATGTCGTGTCATGAGAATAATACTACATATACTGTACTATAGCAAGTGATTCTTTATTGTTTAATGGTTAATTAAATTGTCAAGAAGTATTTTTAAATTAATCAATGATCGTATTCATACAAATGTGTACTTTTTTACTTTGCAATGTCAAAACTAGCTAAATATAATAATAATTTCTAATATTACAAGGTTGGATTTGTCCATCAGTTTTGCAAGACACTTCAGCTGTATATATTTTTGTGAACATACGCACGGAATGCATTTGAAAGAAGTCTGAATAGGTAATATTTGAAATGAGGCTTTGCCCCTTCTCTGAGCTTCCCTCACCTGCCCTTTGTCCAAGGGGGGCTGAGGAAGGAAGCTGCCTTTGCTGGCAGACAGAGTCCCTGCTCAGTAAACACTTCTTCCACTGGCGTGCTGATGCCTGCCTGAGATCCCTTCTCTTGCGGGGCAGGACACAACTTTCACTGCATTGAGAGGGAAGATGCAAAGGCAGATGCCCCAGGGAGGAGCATGTGAATCTAAATTAATCTTGCTGACAGTTATTTTGAGAGCAGAGAGAAGCAAGGAAGAGCAGGATGGAGAAGGGATGTTGAGAGGGGAGGCAAAGTCGGGCTTACTCAGGGTTTTACCTGAGCAGGGCCACTCAGTGTCCAGACAGTAACCTTGCTTTGCATCATGCATGTGTAGACCCTCTTGATTCCCCTTGTTATGCTGTTAATTTTCATAATCTCTTAATCTCAGAGTTGGAGGGATGTTAAGGGTCATTTATTCCAACCCTTAATTAGATGAAGAAACTGAGACCCAGACAAATCTATTCTGTGGTTTATCCAAACCCTGGGTAAAAAAAAAAAAAAAGTTCTGTTCCAATGGGGTGTGACTATGTTTAAATCCTTCCAGAGAAGTTGTTCCTGTAATTTAACTTTGTAATCTCATTGGGCAAGCAATACCAACAATGTACAACCCCACTGTACAGATGGGCAGGTAAAGCCAGAGAGATGATGACATTAACAGGCTCTGACCCCATGTCTGCTGATTCTTGGGCCAGGTATTGTGGGCAGAACTATCCCACCTTAAAAATGTAACACAGATTTTTTGTTGCTTGGCATGTGTGTACCAAAAATGATATTGCTTCAGGGCTGTTTGAACATGTCACCTGAGACTACTCTCTTTCATATGGCAAAAAGCTTTGTGTGGTGCCAGTCTGTAAGGGCCACCACAATCAGAGGGCTGTTTCTGTCTCCAACTTGACAAAAAAATAGAGTTTTTTCCTCTTCCCAACCCCTTCCCCCAGTTTAGTTTCTGTTTTTCTCTGTGACCTTTATACAGAACCGTACAGGTATGAGAGCTGATATTTAGTTTAATACTTGCAAGAAAACTGCGAGGTAGATATTATTACCATTATTGTCTTTGTTTCACAAAAGTGGCAGCTGAGGTTCAAAGAGGCTAACTGCTGCAGTTTCCTCATCCATAAAATGGGGACGATAATGTCACTGACCTCAGAGGATTTCATGAGCGACGCTGATGAATACTTTAGCACAGTGCTGGGTGCAGAGCAAATGCTCAGTAATTGCTCTTTTTTGTAATTATCTGTGGAGTTCAGAGCCAGATTTAGGTCTCATGGTTACTATGTTAGTTTTTATTTCCTGTTAATAATATTTATTTTCTTTTAAGGAAATAATAAAAACAATAACTACTAAAAATTTAGAATGTACTATAATTTTATAACCTGCTTTTCTTGACATTAAACCAGAAATTTCATGTGGCTGCCAATTCTTGGTGAATATCATTTTAAATGAGTAAATGTTCCATAATTTAATTAGCTATATCCTGACAAGAGTATTTTGGTTGCTTTCAATTTTTCTCCATTATAAATAATACTCCAATGACCATTTTAGCACACACGACATTTTCTTCTTTGGGCATATTTTCTTAGGTTACTTTTTAAAAAATTAGATTGCAAATTAAATTAGAACTTGTATATTTTTGTAATATTTGCTACTTACTGCTAAATCATGGCCCTATTTTTCTATTTTTATTTTATTGACCTTATTTTATAAATGTCCTTTGTTTTATTGGGCTTGCAACCTGTTTTTTTTCTTATTTCAGCATATTATGGGGATATCTGTTTTTTAAAGATGTAATTTGTTCAAAGGCGTGGGGGTGAGTAATGGCAGAACCAAGGCTTGAAGCCCTCTTCCTACCATACCAGTGATGCCAATGGGAAAAATTCTCAAGGTCCAGGCATGGAAGAGCCAGGTATGCCTTAGGGACCAGCAGAAAGGGCAGAAGTCTAGGATTCAGGACTTCTGAGTTTGAGTCTTGCTACTACTAATCTTCTATTGTTTGACCTTGATCTTTTCAACTATAATATGGTCCATTGATTCTTGCTAATATTTCCTGAGAAGTTTGAGCCTTAGATAATGCACCAGAGTGCTCCTAGAGCAGTGTAAATCCCTGTATTGGAGCAGGGCAGAGTCTGCACTCTGAATCCTCAGCACTGAGCTGCTCTAAGAAGCTGCAGCATCGATCTTCCCAGACTTGAATCTGTATATGAATCATCTATGGATCTTGTTAAATTCTGTTTCATTAGGTTTGGGGTGGGCCTGAGATTTTGCATTTTTAACAAGCTCCCAAGTAATCCTGATGATGCTGCTGGTCCATGGACCACACTTTGAGAAACAGCCACTCTGAGTACCAGTGATCGTTCATTTGAATGGGTGACTGTCCCCATGGTGCAGAGCACCCTATGCATGGAGCAATTTTAATAAGTGGATAAATGGTGGGAATTAATAATAGTTGGCCAGATGCTCCTGAAATAGTGTCTAATATACTGCAGCATGTGAATATTTTGACTTGTCTGTGGAGGAAGTATTATCTGTTCTGTTTCCTTTTTGATGCTGGAGGTTCCTCTGAACTTGGGAATATCCCCTTTCTTGAGATGTGGTAGGAAGTGGAAAGCAGCCACCTGGAATAATAGAGTAGTATGGAAAAGCCCTAGACTTTTATTATTGTCATTTCCCTTATCTGAACACAAACCCACAAATGACCTTTTCCATTCTTGTTTTATATTGTCGGGGATTCCAACCAAGTTCCCTTAAAAGCTGACTAAGAAAATTTGCTAGCAGCACCGTAGAAGCCATAGTGCTTTGTTACAAATCTTTCCAAACATCTGCTGCATGAAAAGAAGTAAGATCCTACAAAGGCTGAGGGCAAGAGGGCAACTTGGAAGTGGGATGTCCCAGCACAGCCCTTTTTCTGCGTGCAGGCAGCCCCAGGAGGCTCCGGCACCTGTTCCTACATATTCCTGCTGGCTTCTGTTGTTTGCAATTGCTGTCAAAAGCGTCCCAGGAGAGGGCTGGGACAAGCCTTGTCAGGGAACAAGAAAAGCTGGGAGTGTGGCGGTTGGCCTCACAAATGTGAGGATGTTCGCTGTCCCAGTGGGGACTCTGATTTCCCATTCACATCACCACGAGCCTGATGTCAAAAGGAAACCCTTTGAGTGTAGGTACTGTAGCAGCAACAGTTTTTTGAAACTCAGGTGACATCAATAGCCTAGTTTCGTTTTTCTAAAACTGAAATGCCATGAGTAGGACTTGGAGGTCTGGTCCTAAGAAGTTATCGCCTAGAGAGTTGGATGGTACATTTCCAAGAGGAAAGGAAAAATCCTAGGTTGAGAGTAGGTGAAAAGTAGTATGTCTGTGCATTAGACCTGGGCTTTGAAAGATTAGCCTAGCTTTCAAGGAAATAGTTGAAAGGAGAATATGATAAATGTCCTTTTATTAATATTTTTGCTCTGAAAAGCAAAAATATTGGTAGAATTGCTACATACAGTTACTTCAGCTTGATAGTGCGAGTGGCTCTGTCCTTAAATGTCATTATAAGCCTGCATTTTTGGATGTGTGAATAGTTTTTAATAAACACGTGGCTCTCAACATTTGTTTTGTATTTGTCTTATTATATGTGGTAAGAAGTAGGATTCTTTTGTCTCAATTTAAAAGTTTTTCTTCCTGCTTATTGATCATCAAAATCTCAGTTTAAAATTTAAAGGTCAGAAAATAGCCTCTGAAATACAGAGGACTACTTTTCAGAGGATGCTTATGTGGTTAAAAGTTAACTTTTAACCAACAGATCTTATGTGGTTAAAAGTTAACTCAATAAAAGATGCATTTTTGATATGCTGAAAAGATAGTGTTTGCAATTAAAAGTTCCTGCCTTTCTTTAGCATGAACACTCCTTCATCCCAATGGCTTTAGAACAAAATGAAGTTACAGTCTGGGTTTCAGAATAAAGTTATTTATAAAAAACATAATCACAATTTGGGTCCTGAATTTTCTTCACTCAAAACATTAATATTATTGACCTAATTGAGTTTTGATTGTGATAAAAGATGTTTGAGCTACTCAGGTTTTTTGAAGCCTTTTAAAATCTAAATAGGAAAACAACTATGCAAGCTTATTTGCTTTTTTAATGGAATACAACTTATATTAGGAACTATATTCATGGTGAATCTGCTTTAAGTAGGAAGCAAAAGGTCTGTCTGAAATGTTCTTCTTTGGAGTAAGTATAATAATTAGGTTTTGTCTGAAATGGTATTTATTAATTCTTTTGGTCTACTTAAGGTTCTACATATATTTTAAAATAGAATAATTGCGTGTATATAGATAATTATGTTATTAGAAAACTATAAAATGATGTTTTCAACATTAAAATCAGGTCTTTTGGCTACCAAATAAATTATCATTATTTTCCTTTGAGGTTTTTAATTCTGCTATGCTCCTTATTAGAAATATGGTCTTTTAATGTAAATTACAAATATAAGATTTTATAATGGCTAATTAATGTAAAGGGTTTAAAAGGTGTTTTTCCAAACTGTATAACTCACAAGTAAAAAAATATGATTTTCAAAATGGTTGGTTTTAGCTATTGTAGAATTTTGAAAAAGATCCATAATGCAAAATTTAGAAAAAGTGTATCTGGTATTTAGCAAGAAGGAAACAGCCGAAAATGCTTAGGATTAAAGCTGTCTACCTAAGGACAGGTGTGTTTTCACCCACACATAGAGTAATGTCTTCTGCCAGAGGAAATTCTAGCACGTGTTTTGCAAGGCCTTTCATGAAGGACGTCGTCGTGCCTTGCCTGGGAGACATCTCTGCTGCCTTGGTTCTTACCCTGACAGTCTTACTTAGCAGTGAATGGAGGAACTCTCTAATAGTGAGAGGTGTTGTCAGAGGGGAGATAGAACTGCTGTTCTCATAAAGGAACATAAATTACCAGGCTTTCTTTCAATCTCACTCTTTTTAAAGTTAGTAGTGGGATATTATTAATAACTCCAAAGAAGGACCTATCACTTCAGGGAAGGAACTGGCATTGTGAACTATCTCCTAATATCCAGTTTGTCCGTAAGTAGAATATGAGAGAGACTGCTAGACAGAAGCAGCCCAACTCTTGTGAGGGGCTTTCTGGCGCTGAGTGCCAATTAAGGGACAGCTCCTCTACACGGACAGCTGCTTTACACAACCAGACAATCTTCAAATGAGCTTTTAAATTCTATTTTGGAGGGGCTCTGAAAATCTTTCATTCGAGAAAAATTTGCCTAAAGATAAACTCTAGCATGAACTGATTAAACCAAATTGAGTTTTTTAGGTAAAAGTAAAAATAATTATGACATTGCACTTCCTAAACTTGTTTTTTTTAACATTCTGAAAACATACATATTCATTTGTAAGCTCATGTAGTAATTGACTCAACAGAAACCTTGTAACATATTCTGTCAGAGTAAAATGCTGTTTCATGATATTTATTCATCCTATAGAATGGATTTCTCCCAAACAATATCCTTTTTGGCAATGTGTATATTGTTTATTTTGTATACACTTTATGGGATTCAGCACTTCTGGATTATTTTTCAGGCCAGACAACCCAAGGAAGCTAACAGAGGTATGGCATGATTAAGTTTATAGGTCACGAGATAAATTTACATGGAGAGCCAAGTTTCCAGCTTCAAGCAAATGACTTATCTGTAATTTGATGCAAGTAAAATAACTGACCTTTCAAATGTTTGTTGGGCTTCAAGTGTCTGGAACAATCAATATGAACATTATTGTTTATATTTTATGCTCCTGATCCCATTAATGTATGCCTATGGAGTGCTGGGACACCATTAGTTTCTGATACTTCTAAAGTATTGGGTGGCATTTATAGAACAGAAAGGCAGCACATAGTGACTTGTGACAGTTTTGCATTTCTCGAGCTCAATGTTTCATGAACTGCTTATCCAGTTTTGGTAAGCAAGACTTTTATTGCTCCGAAGTCTCCTCAATTAAATAATAATGAACTAATTTGTTTAAAAAGAATTTTTAACTTGCAGATTCATGAATCTCTCCATCGTGAGTGTCAGAAGATATGTTCTTAGGCAGGGGAGATCAGAGAAGTGTGGCGGAATGAAATGATTTCTGGGTGTGAGAATTGGCAAAACGACTGACTCTGTTTCTAGCTGTGTGACCACGGACAGATCTTTTAATATTCCCGAACCTCTGGTTCCCCAGTTGTGAAGGAGGTGAGGTGGCCCAGATCACCAAGATCCCTTCCAGCTTGGACATTCAATGGATAAGGGAATATCGATAGGCAAACATGTGAGCAGCAGTGCAGCCCTACCAGTAAGTACAAAACTGAGAAATGGGGAAATCCTCTAACCACTCTGCCTCCCCTGTGGGTAAGGAAATTAGGGAAATGCACATTCCTTCTTATTGCCTAGAGTATAGTGGACTCATTGTGGGTGTCTTGGAGAGATATTTGTGAAGTATGCACACACACACACACACACACACACACACGTGCACGCACACAGACTATACATAGGCTCCTCTTTTTTTTCTGTCTCCCATTCCACACACCTCATCTCCATTCCACCCAAAAGTGCTCAAAGTAAAAAGTGTCACCTGTTATTGAGGTAGAACAGGAATTCTGAATTGTTCATTGAAGAGATAGGGAACAGTAACCCACTTCTGTATTAATTAACTCTCTCTTTTATTATTGGAAAGTCTAATGACTTTAAATTAACCATCCATGGTCCAATTAAAAAATCATGAATTGATGAATTGGTTTCTAAATTCTCTGTGTTATTGACAAGTTGCTGCATCACTGAAGCTGTACGACATGTCATCCATTATTAACTTTGATGGCCTTAAAAAAGATAAATTAGATCTTTTAAGCAGAAATGAGTTCTCACAAAGGCTGCCCTTCTAAAGTGCACACGGTCTCAATTTTCTCTGAATTTCAGCCCACTTATTTGTTTGAGTTTATTCTTGTTTCACTTAGATTTTATTGATTGTTTCGTAAACATTAACTGATGACAAAAGCTTCTTAATACGAGCAGATAATAGATAATCAATTCGTAATGCAGTTTAAGTGATAAAATACTTTTGCCAGGAATATATAATCTGCCATAAGGGCAGGAAATGCCTTCATTTAAAAAATTAAAATATACAATGAAAATATTAGAAAGGAAATATGTCTTTTCAATGTATAAAAAATTAAGTTTACTCTTAAGACAATAGCAATATATAAATAAAACATGCTATTTCTAAGGCACATTAAAAATGTAAACATATACATTTAGAAATAAATTAGTCTTCTTTCAGCACTTGTAGTTTGCACTAGGATAAGGGTAAAAAGCAATACTAATAAATACAATTCAAAATAACATTCAAAATTTGAACTCAATAATTCATTTATTACAAAGGCAAAATGTTCTTACCTTGGTTTTTGCAAAACTCCTTATTCTTGCTATTATTTATTTCTTCAACCTAAAACAATCTTTTGTTTTATAATCAGAATCTTATTTTTCTAACATTATAAGTATGAATTTAGCATTCATGACTCCAGTGTCTGCTGTAACACAAAATGTGTTGGAGCAAAAAATGACTTAGGCAAGTTTTTAATACTTCAAATTAGACCCACCCTTTATCCCACAATCCCTTTTGTATGTCTCATTATTGATCAGAGTTATGCTGGTTTTTAATCCCAGGAATTACCAGGGCAGTGTTCTATTTGACTATTTATCTCTTTACCAAAGTCGTTACCATCTTTGACCTTTCAAAAATGTTTATGATGAGGTACTTGCTGTTAACTGCACACAGGAAGGAGTGAAGAGCACCCCCCACCCCAGTAGGAGCTCATATTTTCCAGAAGATAAGATTTTCTTGTACAATCCAAGTCTTACAGGAGAAAGGTTTTGGTTGTTTTTTTTACTTTAACATAGCAGTGTATTTAATAGCTTGAGAAGATTATTATTTTATGATTAGCAGACCCGTTAATAGGATAAAGAAAGAAAGGATATGGCTTTAAATGAAGTATGTTGTAGCTCTACTGGCTAGATCCATTTTTCATCTCTACTGGAAATATAAGAATAGAGATTATAAAATTGTAGGACTGAAAAGGGCCTTAAAGATCATATGATCATATCAACAGATGCAGAAAAGTCTCTTAATTAATGTCATACACTCTTCTGTGTACTTATAGAAAGCACCTGTTAATTCATTTAAGCCCCAAAACAGCCCTATGAGGCATGTAGTATTATTATTTCCATTTTATAGGTGAGGAAGTTGAGGCACAAAGAGGTTTTGCAACTCCCCTACAGCTGATTAGTATCAGAGCCAGGATATGAACCCAGGTGGTCTGGCCCCAGTAGACAAGGCTCCTTTGTCCTTCATAACTCCACCCCTGGTCACTGTCTAGCTTAATACCTTATTTGATTTTCTTTGTATCATTTTTTGCTAGTTGAAATGATCCTGTTCATTTTTTTTGCTCACTTACTATCTGTCTATATCCCCTCTTCCCCATTAGACTTTAAGGTCCAGGAGAGCAGGAACTCTCTTATTCACTGCTGTTTCCACTCAGGTCTGGAATAATAGTGCATGGAATGGTTTCTCAATAGATCCTGAATGAGTGAGTGAATTTAAGAAAATGCAGCAGGGACAGCAAGAATGGAAGAGGCTGTTGGGCTGGGGGCTGGCGCCCTGGTGAATGTGGTTGGGAAATCCTCTCAAGAGCAGAAACCAGGCTGATGAGAGTGGGAAGATGTGAGTGGGGGCATCAATGGTGGGCTCAATTTTCAAGAAGGTTGACAGTAAGGAAAGCAGAGGCATGAGAAATAGCAATTGTGGTTTTATGCTTTCATTAGAAAACCTACTAGGAACCTTCCTCCTTTGCAACTTAAAAATGCCTTCTTGCTGCTCTTTGATGATTATTGCTATGTGAAGATCCATCTCTGTCATTTTCCCAACTATTTGATCTGCTTGAAAACTGAAGTAATGGTTTGACCACAGAATTATCATCTGTCTTCATGCATTTCACCAAAGGTGCACTCCTGGGCAGTCATTTCCCCGGCTCATTCTTGGGGGAGCAGGACTTCCTTCATCAATGTCTGTGGAGCCAGAAAGTCTATAAAATACCAGCAACTTGCCTTTGAATCCCAGGAAACACATTATCTGTCCTTTTCTACACCCTCTTTGAAGTTTCCAAGAGCGTTACAATTATAGTTTCTTTTCCTGGACATTGAAAGAAATAGTGTCAAGATATGGGTGGCTCTGAACCATCCCATTGTGGTCTGTGCCCTGCATGGCTAAACAGGGACATTTCCATTACACAGCTCTGCTTCCTGATATATGCTGTAAGTGGCTCCCCTGTCCCCTCCCCGCCATAGAATTTACTACCATTCAAAGGAAGGTGATGCCAGAAATTTCACATTTAAAAGCTGTACCTCTTAAAGGTGGTTTTAATTCAACCAATGAAGTCAGTAATGCTAGATGACTTATATTGTTGACAACTTGTGGCAAGTGAATTCAGCATTCTGCTATTCTAATAGCAGTAGCAGCAAATAACTCAGAAATGCATAGCATGAATGTATTCACTGGTGTCTTCTTTTTCTGAATCCTCTGAATTGATCTCCCAAGTTTCAAAGTGTCCCTGAACCCCTGAGTTAGCTCTCCCTCTGGTTTCTCTAATTAGGTGCCGGTATGGAATCATGGTAGAAGAAATACCTTGTTTTTACAAAGACTCTATTTTGAAGCCAGATACCGCTACTATTTTAGGGGAGAAAATATTGCCCTCTTTTCAAATGTAGCAAAACGTGTTGTCTCTTTCTTAGTATCAATTACAAATAAAGATTCTCTTTGGAATTCTTCTTTTAGACTGTGTGTTCTCTTCTCAGCAATCTACAAAAGTTAATAATTCAAGTAGTACCAGTATTGTCAATCAGACAATAAATAAAGAAAGGTTTAATGTGCAAATTTTGTAGCAGGATACCCTCTGGACCAGTGTTCCTCAAAGGAGGTGCTATAAGCATTTTGGGACATGCAAGTCTTCCTTGTGAGGAACTTCTCCAGGCATTGCAGTGTGTTGAGCCTCCCTGGTTCTGGGTCACAATTTCCAGTAGCACTTGCCAGTTATTGTGATGACCAAAAGCACCTTTGCATGTTTGCAATAGACCTATAGGAGCGGATAGTATTTCCCTTGCCCATGTCCTGGCTCAGGAATCATAAACGCAAATGCTAGTGGTGCCAGAGGCTAGCCAGAGAACATAAATTTGTATAAGTATAAGGCCATTCTGAGTGGTATGACCTGTGTTTGCTGGAAAAAGTGTGCATGATACGTTCAGAGGCGTTCAAGATCAAAGGTGTAATAAACACTATGCTGGTCAACAAAATTGCCCTTTCTGCCAAATTTGACTCTCTGGCCATTAGGCTTCCACTCAGATCTATGAATCCAGCCCCTCTCTCCACTCCTTTCTTTGTACCTAATGACTTAGCCACACTGACTTGGCACATAGGAGGCCCGCCCTAACTGCTAGTTGGATAAATGAATGAATAACTGAAAATTACTCCAGGCCTTTAACCAATTTCTGAGAAGTTTATAATAGAAGCACTGATGTTTAAGATTTCTGCTCAGGCCACACCAGCTGTAGGCTCTTTAGGTGGCATCCCTGGGTTTCTTCTAAGTCTTCTCCTGGCACATGAACGGGGGCTTATTTTCAGGTCCCTGCATTGGTTCTATCTGTTCAGTACTGCACTGGTTTTGCTGCACAATAGGAATAATTGAAACCTGAGACTGTAAAACCTTGCCTCACAAACTCTCATCACTGCGCTTTGCCCAGGTGGGTGCTGCTTCCTCAGACATGTCAGGGTGCGGTGGCCTGTGATTCTCCTATACTAGCGATGGGCTCAATTTCTTGTTCCCGTTCATGGCAGGAGACAAGGGATTGCTCCTGCCCCAGGCAGATCTAGTCTCATTTGTGCTGGAAAGTGATTTTAGTGTATCTAAAAACTCCTCCCATTTCAAAGTAAAGACTTCCCTGCGTGTACCCTAGATGACTCCTCCCCTCCGTCCTTCTCTATCTCTCTCTCTTAATTTTAACCTGTTCCTTTGGATGGAACTATCTATGAGAAATAAATTTTGCTGATTTTCCTCCCTCTTCCTGTTATCTTATTTGGCAATAGAGCCCCCAAACAGAGCAGGAAATGTGGCACTCAAAGGTAACGGAGGAAACTCCTTCTCTGTACCCAGGGGGCTTAAGAAATTGTTCCCCCAGGACTTTATGTAGAAAATCTGTTGGGTCGTAGATTCCCAGATGCTCACAACATACCTTCTCTTGTTTCCATTCATATCATTATTTCCTGAGAATGTTTTCAAACACAATGAACTATTGTTAATTTATACTCTTCTTTTTCTCCTTTCCCTTCCATGGTCTGCATGTGTTGGTTTGGTTTTAAAGGAGAACACACACTTGACCAGCCGTTTGGTTTCCCACAGCCGATATGCACATGCCCAGGGCGTTCCCCTGCGATTTTCAAGGCCTATTTTTCTTCTGATAAGGTCAGCAGCACACACAGCTTATCCACATCTGCTGTGTTCTTGAGGTCAATCAAAGTATTCTTCCTTCTGGGACTAATGGGAATCTCCCAGAGAGAAACAATTATTGCACGTGAAAAATCTATTGATCTACATTGTATGGTTCACCTGGTATTTAGGGTTCGGGGACACTCTGAAACTGGGAGATCAATTCAGAGGGTTCAGAAAGAGAAGACACTAGTGAATACATTCATACTATACACTTCCGAATATTTGCTGCCACTGCTATTAGAATAGCAGAATGCTGAATTCACTTGCCACACGTTGTCAACAATATAGGTCATCTGACATTACTGACTTCATTGGTTCAATTTTAAGTTCATGATAATAGCATTGGGCACAGTCACAGATGCAAAAACAACCAATGGAATTGTGAGTGTTAGCACTGATGTGATTTTCCACTTTTCCTTTTTCTTTGCTTTAAATGTGAGGCCCATTTTCTGTGTCTCCTAACACCGATCTGGATGGAAACGTGAGGAGCAGATGACAAAAGCACTGGGCTCTCAGCTGTTGGGATTTACTTCTCATGCGGTCCATGTTGAAATTTTTAAAAGAAACTTGGGACCATGACAACATTCTATGTGTTGCTATACGGATTGAGGAATTGCATAAATAATTAAAACCCTTCAATAAACTATTCATCGTTTGGCTCTTTGTTTCAATATAGTTTTGTCACAAAATATTTTTCCCACAGTTGCAAGCCAGTTAACTGGAATCCTAGTCTCTTACCCTCTTTTAGGAATTAAAAAACCTACCTCAAAATCTCAGTCACAACCCTTATCAGCTATCTATCTCTTTGTTCTGGGTTTTTACCTGTAGAATATGAAAGATACTAACCATCTCATGGTTATGTTGTGAAAAATAAATAAAGGAACTCACAAAATAGCTAGCATGATGATATCACACAGAGTAGGCTCTTCAAACATTAGTCCAATTTGTATCTTTACATTCTGGAGAGTCTAATGAGCGGTGAAGTAAATTGAACGTCAAATAAGATGCTGAATAAGTGTCAGGGTGATATAATTGAAGTTTCCTAGGAAAATACTTGGATATGAGCTTTTTTTTTAATGGAGATTTTTTCTGAGGGCTTAAGTGATGAAAACTTGGAAGTTGTTATTCCATTTGGGTGTAGGACTAAAGCAATTCTCTGAAGATTTTGTACTGGGGTTTTATTTCATTGCCCTTATACTTTTACATCTACCAAAAGAGTCACTAGAACACTCATTAAATGGTACCCTCAGTCTTATTATCTATGAAACTGATTTAGTAATTATGACAATCTCATAGGATTTGGTGATTATTGAATGAGATAAAGTATATTAAGAGCTTTGCATAATGCCTGGCGTATAGTGTTCAATAAATAGTCAATTAATAGCATTATCATTATTTATAAAGATCCTACCGCCAAAGTTGCTAAATTTCCACAGGGAGATTGGAAAAAATGGAACAGATTATCTCCAAGCTCATTCTAGCTGTACAATATATGCTTTTGAAATTTTGATAAATCTAAGGTAGTAGTAGAACAGTGTTGGAGCCCTCATTTTTTGACTTGTGTAATTCTAAATGACATTTCTCATATATGAAAATACACATTTTTGAGATCTCAAAATGGTGAAAAGCTCCAAGACAAACACTAAGTATTAATAGCATCTAGCCATTTCTCACTTCGAATGGGTATACTTTTATGACAACTCATTCTTTTCAGATGCAGAGATCCTCAAATCTGTTTTAGAAGTTATTTATTCTCTTTTTCCCTGGAAATATAATAAAAAAACAAATGGCAATAAACCAATCTGTATTATTTTTTCCCACAATTAGAGAACATGATGGCTTTAGTTGTTTGCAAATAACTAAAGGCAAAAGTGCTGATGCAGACAGGCCTAATTGATTGGAACAATAGATGGGCTGCCTTAGTGCTTTAGGTCAAATCCTTGGGAAATTATACATTCTCTATGCAAAATTAAATGTGTTGCAAACCCCTTTTCTGTCAAATGTCATTTCTTTCTTTTGCCCATTTGGCTCCAGGTTTGAGCTGCAGGGATGAATCATGGGTAGCATTGTCACATAGATTGAGTGGCTGTTTGTGGACAGGAATTAAGTCCTGACTATTATTCTCCTTGCTATTTTGATATTTCGTTAATGTCTCTTTTTCCATTAGAACAGCTCAGCATTTCTCCTTCTATTTTGGTAGTCTGCAGGTTGTGGTTTGATCTTATTGTGGGATAGGTTTTTTCCTCTCTGGGTGACAGCCATTTTCATCATGTGCTTGAGCTCGCTGGTGGATGGGGAGTAAGGTTATGCCCAACCTGCTCTCATGGTATCAGTGAGTCTAGAGCTACCTGCACTCAAGGGGCAGACTTCCCATTGCTATATGCTCTCCCCTGTAGTTTCATGTCATTGCAGCCAACTATACAGGATTGGGCTATTTTGATGTGCCCAGTGACCAAAAGGCCCTTTGCTGCCCACTTCAGCTCTACAGCTCTCAGAGTCTAGGCCAGTTCATTGTAGATGGGCCGGCAGGTGGGGCTTTCTGGTCTGGAATTGACTGGACATGACGAGTAGGTGGGCATGAGGTTTGAGGGAGAAGGGGACATTGAAAATATCTCTTAGGTTTATAGATTGGGCTAGTGCGTGGCTAAGGCTGGCAATAACTAAGATAAGGAATGAGGAAGTAGGTTGGTTGGAAAAACAGAAAGTTCGGTTTTGGAGGTGAGTGTGCTCTGCCCTCAGATCATCCCTTCAGGTGGAGATGCACAAGTAGGCTGTTGTGAATGAGGATCTGCAGCTCAGCGTCTGTCAGGCATAGGAGGACTGCCGCTCAAAGGAAGGATCTGTGCCTTAAAGCCACTTTTAAAATTTTAGTGCTGAATACATTTGTCTCTCAAAAACTGCTGATGCTGTTGAATAAGCCAGTGTCTCAGAATTTTCAAGAGTGGAAGTCAAGGCAATGTATTCCTAAGCTCAGCAGCACAACTGTGTATCGCAGTCACGTGTAGAAGGAAGGTGCCTGCGGGATGGCAGTTCCCCAAATGCACAGCAGTCCAGTCGTGTCAGTTCACATACAGGGTTAGCACAAGTCACCTCAGGGCGGTTTATGTGATTCCCTTCAACACCTTTCACTCAAATCAAGCTTAAATACAACACAATATAGCAATAGTAATTAAACTCTAATACAGTTAGTCATCCTAATTGCCAGTAACATACATTCATTAAGCTTCTACTTTTGGGGTACTCAGTTTTGCCATTATACTGGGTTACCATTGAGGTCTTTGGTTGTGAAGGTTTAAGAGTGATTTCCGCTGAAAATCTCATTCCTTTACTTCAAAAAAAGGGTGACTAAGTGGATATCCTGGTGTTTGTTAGTTTGTTAACAAAAATTTTTTTAAAAAAATGTTTTAAAAACTAATTTTATGTGTGTCTTTATCATCCACCTTCATCTTCGGGTCAGAGGTCATAGATCTTGGGATTTTATATTCTCTGTAAAACTTCCTATCATCCCTCTGGTTAAAAGTGGGAGAAACTAAAATTCTCATATTCAGAGGTGTTTACAGGTTGGGTTATGGGCTCTTGATCATAACCAGGGGCTTCAGCGTGCTGGAGAATCGGGCACACTGCAGTGAACTCTCCAGGTCATTAAAGAGGAACAGACAGACGCTGAAGGAAATAGCATTGGCGCTGGATGGAAAGCTTTTTGGAAAATGTACTGGGGGGGAGTTTGAGAAATCCTTTTGGGGCCACTTTGGTTGGCAGCTAAAGCAGTCCTGTCCTCATTGTACAGTTGAGGAGCGGAGGGTGAATGGAACATGAGTGTTGGTACACTGTTCTTACTACCACCCCACTTTGCCACCCATAGATACCATTGTCAGTAAAAGGAGAACATGGGCTTCCTTAGCTCTCTCTATATTTTGAAGCTCTGGGAGGGTTGAGCACCTGCAACATTTCAGAAAGACTTAATTTTTCAGACTTGTGGCCCCATACGAAACCCAGCAAGAGCAATAACAGTGGACACTAGTTAAGAACTCAGCCACCAGAGTTAGACAATTCCGGGGTCAAT
Source organism: Propithecus coquereli (assembly GCF_000956105.1). Taxonomy (NCBI): domain Eukaryota; kingdom Metazoa; phylum Chordata; class Mammalia; order Primates; family Indriidae; genus Propithecus; species Propithecus coquereli. The sequence continues at coordinate 752,249 of NW_012148675.1, read as the reverse complement.
GCCTGCTCTGCCACCGACCAGTTTTATGACTGTGGGTAAGACACTTAACGTCTCTGACCCTCAGTTTCCTTTATCTATAAAGTGGGGAGAATATATCTATTTGATTTTGCTGTCAAGAGTAAATGTGTGATCATCCCTGTAAACCCTGCTCAGCATGGAGCCAGATGCAGTGATGTCTAGAAACATCGGCTGCTGTGGTTGTCATCAGCTCACCACCCAAGAGTGCTGAAGTGAAATCCTTAATCAGACTTATTTGACTCATGGCCCATAGTATTGAACATGTTCACAGACATCTCAGGCTTTTTCCATCTGTGTTTTCCTTTCCACATCCCCAGCTGTTGCTAACAACAAAAACGATGTGAAGAAAGCAAAACCCTCTTCCTTTGTCTTTTTACCTTCTACTTCTTTTACCTTCTCTGCCCCTCTTTAGAGATGCTCTGAGTGGGGAGGGCCTTATACTCACTGCTAGGTCTCTGCCTACCTAGGCCCCCACTCCTGGAGTCTTTTCTTCCTTTTCAACCAAAGAAAATTTATCCTTAGTTGTCTTTTACCCGGAGGGTATAGATTCCCGGTCTGCAGGTTTTATCTAACCTCAGAAGTTTTCTTTGGCTGGCACATTGTTTAATTTTCTTAAAAATTATTAGTTACTTAGTTTTGAAAATCAGGGAATTTCACATAAAAGCCAAGAAATGATGGGTGTCACTGGGCTCACCTTTCCTAATGGAAGTCACTAGCTGAGTAGTAGCTGTCATTACAGGTGTGTGATGCCCCAGTTCAGCAGAGTCCCCACCCATCCCTAAAGCCTTATACCTGGTCTGCCATATTATTTGTATTCCTGCCTGGAGCATATACTCATTTACTTTTGTGATCCAATCAATTTAAGTCCCCAAAGATAGTAATTGGTAGAGTGGCTTCGTGTAATACATAACTTTCCCACATTCCCCATATATTAAACCGCAATGTGCATGAACTGCCTTTTTCATGCCGAGTTAAGATGATGAACAAACATTTCAAGCTGATGTGAGTGGTGCTGCCTGCTAATTTACCCTTGGGAGTATTACCGTCTTTTCCTATATCAGTATTTGTGTGATTTATGAATCTGTATCTAACTTTTGCTTTTTCTATTTAAAATGTTGTAAAAATGAATGGAGATAAGAAAAGTGCTAACACCGATATAAGAGAGTTTGAAGTCATTCATTGTAATACTTGTTAGTCTCATTCAGTGATTCATCAGGATTTAGACTGGAAATTTAAGGAGTATGTGTCACATATAGGAAAGATATCATCAAAGACCAGGTCTACAAGAGGAGGTATATTTTCTAATATTTTAGCCATATGAGAATGGAACTCTCCTTAGAGCATATCAGTCAATTGCTCCATTTTTCCATCTTCAAATCTGGTAGAAGTTTTCAGGAACATTGTATGCATATAATATGCACTGCTTGTATTTTTGTTTGTTTGTTTTCCAGAGTGCCCTTAGTGACACAAAGCCTCATCTAGACAGAACAAATTTTATTGGTAGATTTCATTAGGGTCTGATGAAGGCCACTGGAGGAGATTTTTGGGGAATATTTATTGAACACTTAGTGGGTGCCAGGCCCTCTGAAATTTTTACAGCAGCCCTGTGAAGTGGCTATTGTCCCTGGGTAGGGAGGCAGCATAGTGTCCCAATCTGTGTAGGTCCATTTCCTGGCTCCTCCACTGACTTGCTCTGGGACCTTGGGCGAGTAACTTTTCTAAGCTTTAGTTTTATCATTTGTAAAATGGGTTGTGGTGGGTATTACATGAAGTAGTAAGCGTTAGCAATTCCTGGAACCAAATAAACACTCAATAAATGTTGGCTGTTGTTATTTACAGTAAGGTCCTGAAATCCTTCCATTTTTGGCAGCTGCCTACTCTTTCTCGAAGAAGCAATGGGCTTAGCCTCCCCAAGGCAGAGGTGGATACTTGCTGGGTGGGTGGCCCCTCCTCACTTCACTGAACTATGGAAATTGCTGGGAACTGGGGATCAGCCTTTTGTCACTCTGGTTCCATCCTTGCTCCCTCCGTTGCTCGCTCTTTCTGCACAGCTTGACTTTCTGTCTACTGCTGCTTCCTTGCTTAAAATGAAATTAATTTCCCCCTCCGATGCCCTTCTCTACAGTAGCCCACACGTTATTTCCCCATAAAGTTCAAACGATTTCATTGAACTTCATAATGCCTGTGAAAGATGTGAGTGATTGTCCTCAGTCTGGCCAGCAGTTTTAATTAGAGTGACTGTGTAGTGTGCTGTTAATTAAACGAGGAGTTATTTTTAGACATGTGTGTTCATTAGTTCTCTGGAACACTTCTTCAGTCAGATTTCGAAAATAACAGGTTAATTGAAGGTCTGGTTGGGAGCCATTAACTCTCTAACTTCTCTTGGTCCAGCAAATCCCTCCTGGGGTTTCCCTGTTGCTGGAGACCCCGAACGAAGGCAGCACGGGCATGGCGCCTGGAGCGCCCTGCCTTTCTTCTCAGGGTGCACGCCCTCCGGTGCAGCCTCCCAAAGACAGAGTTCTAGGCTGCGGAGGTTTGCTCCAAGCGCTCCAAATATGTTAGCTACTTTTGAGCTCCATGACAGAACCCAGCCCTAAGAGCTATTGAGCCATTTGAAACGCCGTGCTGTGCTGCCGTCAGGGAATGAGTCACACTCCAGTTTGTGCTTTGACAAATTTGTTTCCAGGGCTGTCTCTAATGTCTTGTTTGTCGATGAGATGAAATCGAACTTAAAAACACTTTTATAAAATTTGAGGCGATATTCTACCAAGTAAATATGTATATGTGATTGCAGTAGGAACCATATATATTTTTAAATAGATGAATCTTTTTTAGAATACATCCTGTGTGATTCCATTGTATATGCTGTATGATTGTATTTATACAACATTCTCAAAATGACAAAATTATAGAGATAGAGACAAGATCAGTGGTTGCCAGGTGTTAGGGATAGGGTATGTCTATAAAGGGATAGACAGGTAATTCTTTGTGGTGATGAATCCGTTCAGTATCTTGATCTTGTTGGTAGTTACACGACCGAATCTTTACACGTGACCAATTTTTAAAAAAATTATTATGGATACATAACAGTTGTATATTTTTATAGGGTACATGTTTTGTTTGATACAGGCATACAATGTGGATTAATCAAATTAGGGTTATTGGCGTATCCACCACCTCAGGCATTTATCATTTCTTTGTGTTAGGAACATTCCAATGCCATTCTTGTAGTCATTTTAATGTACACCATAACTTATTGTTAATTATAGTTACTGTGCTGTGCTAGCAAATATTGTTCATTCTATCTAACTACATTTCTGCACCCACTAACCATCCCCATTTTATCCCCTTCTCCCCACTACCCTTCTCAGCCTCTGGTGACCATCATTCTACTCTCTGTACATGTGACTAGATTTCACAGAACTAAACACACATACACACACAAGGAAAAAAACAAAAACAATCCCAGTAAGATGTTTGTATGTTATAATATGTATTAGGTCAACTGTACCTACTGTACAACAAATAAAATAGAAAGTAAATAAAACATGTATTACTAAGATTTGGAGGACTTATTAGCCGTAGGTGGAGAAGCAAATTAACAGTCATTTAATTAATCAAGTCATATTTGCACTTGATGCCAGTTGAATTAGGTTCACTGAAGTCTTCTGTTGTATTATAGTTTTAAGTGCCTATTAATAGATAATAATGCCTTTGAATTCCCCACAAGTATGTTATGATTTCAGTACCTTGCATTTTGCTTTAGGCTTAGTCAATAATTTCATGTGGCTTTGCCTATGATCAAGGCATAAAAATCTCAAGTTAACAAAGGGTTATTTTTTGCATTAGGATGTAATAGAGCTTTAATGCATGAGTTTATAAATGCTCATTCCTGTTGTGAACATTAGCTTCTGTGTGGTCAGTCATCAATAACGCAGAATTTATGGGAAATATCTCTTTTTTCTCTTTCCCTTATCACCATCATCCCTCTTCAATAAATATGACTATTGACTGATTGACTTTTAGGAGTGTGGCCGTAGCTGAGAAGACCATCTTCTTTCCGGTTTTTGACTCTTGATTTTCTTGGTAACAGTAACTCCTTATATACGCTCAGTCTTGATAGATTGTGAGGGGCTTAAGGTTATCTTGTGGGATTTCCCCCTTCTCTGTGTACTATTCCCTTTCAGTGCTCCTTCATACCAAATTCCCAGTGCTTTCATGGTACTGGGGTCCTATTTTTCATAGTAGAAAGTGATCTAATAAATAACAAGACGACATGTTAAATTATCTGTGGGTAATTCTTAAATGAGATTGCCAGAAAAAATAAAAGCAATCTATTGCAGTAACTTATTTAAGTGATTTTTATATTTGAAATGCCAGCAATTAAATATGTCTAGGAAAATCTAAATAATGACCTGTTGGTATTGGAAGGAAATTGGGGCAATGCCTAATCTAAAGGAATAAATTTCTAAAATATAGTAGAAGTTCAGTCACAATGGCACCCGGGAAGGAAAGAGAATTTTTTTTTGAGGGGGGGTGCATGCAGTTGGCTTTTTTCATACTGTTTACATTATAATAAATCTAACAATTGCCTAAATCAA
>NW_012148675.1:703789-746759 GCF_000956105.1 Propithecus coquereli | reverse complement strand
CTTGTAGGAAAAGCAGCCATAGACAATATGGAGACGAATGGGCACTATTGGATTTAGCCTGCAGTTGTTAGTTTTCCTCCTGTTAGAGACATTATTAAGCTAGTTGTTATGGAGGAGATTCACCTGGAAGCACTAGTGAGGTCTCAAAATGTTGGCAGTAACGAAAGTTTAGGAGGAGATTAATGAGAAACCCATGGGGTATACAGTGACTGGCACACAGAATTGGTACTAGTTTCAAACAGAAAAACCAGGTCCTCTGGTGCCCAAGTGAAAGGAGAATAATTTGTTCTTAACCCTGTTTTAGTGATATCAGTTGGTACACGTCCATTGGCCCTCTCCCAAGGTGATGTGTGTATAGCAGATGGTTAAGAACCAGCACAAAAGCAAAGGCTGGGAAGTTTGTTTCTGAGTGGTTACTCATTGCCACCTCCTTGATACCAAGATGATAGCATAGGAACTCAATTTCCATGCTAGAGAAAGGAAAAAAACAGGAATCCATTATTCTTCCATTTAGACCAATCTAAATTGATTGTTCTCATCTTCAATTTACCCTGCCACATGTCTCTCTTAAACCATAGCTTCAGGAGTAAAAGTATTTATATATTTTTGCTGAGTTCAAGGATTTAATGTGCTGAGCAACATATCATTCAAGAAGCTGACCTATGATTTTCTGATTGATAATGGAAATGTTAATGTATTGTTAGCTCTCTTATTTTTAGCCTAAAGTGAGCTAATAACTAGAATCATTATGTTGTGCCTATAAAGTGTTCAGGCAGAAGGGAAGGTGCAGAAGTTGAGCTCTATTTGTCAAGCTAATTATAATATTGGAAAAACGAATTAGATGGAAGGAAAAATCCAATTTCATACCCTTTTGCTGGTAAAAGGGGCAAAGGAATATCCAATTTCTGAACTCTTGTAATGCTATTCTGAGGATAAGTTTATTGCAGAAAGTTTTACCCATTAATCCATGTCCTGTAATTATTAGTTCAGCATTTACTACTGTGGAACCTAACATTTCACTGAATGAAACATGCTATTTCTCTGCGATTGTTGTCAGTCCCTCTGCCCTGATGCCCTCATGTTGCCATGGCATGCCATGGAGCAGTTACCCGTTCGCCTTGAGCCTGCTGGCTCTGTGCTCGACAAGGTACAGGCTCCTCATGAATCTGAACGGGAGGGAGAGGGAAGATGGAAAGGAACCTCAGGTGGTGCCCAGGAAGAGTCCTGTTGCTTCTCAACCCACTGAGTGGGTCTGTGACATACATTCTTAACAGACAGATATTGCCCCCCTGTGGGGGCAGGGGCTACACATATCAGTGTTTGAGGGACAAATAAATCTGAGGCATGACAGTGGCTTCTGGCCCTTCAAAGGGTCGCAGTACATAAACAGACACACAGTATATTTGTGGCATTAGAATGTCAAAGGGTGTACTTAGGGAAAAAAGTCTAAAAAGACTCTGGGTGGGGTAATTTCAAAAAGGTTGAGAAACACTGCTCTGTGGTGCTCTGAGGGAGGGCTTTTTTGCTTTCTTTCTCAACCATTCCAAAGCACCTTATTTGGGCAAGTGAACAATGAACACCTATGTGCTGGCAGATCATGTCTGAGATGCAGGGGTGGCCCATGTTTTCCTCTCCCAGCCGGGAGAGCCTGGGTGACTCAGGCTCTCTTCTCCACCAAAGCTAAACACTAGTTGCAGTGTTTCGAGCTACCTCCTGGAATGGCATGCATTATTTACAAGGAGAAACTCCAAAAGACTTGACAATCCTGGGAGCATTTTCATGCTGACCAGTTTTGCTGTCTTTAGAGGAAAATATTAGCATTTTTGTTTTCTACCAGAATAATTTAGACTTAAACTCTTCGTAACTGTCAAAATTCCAAATAACATTCCTCCCTCTCTAATATGTGAAAATGGGAGGGGGAAAAAGAAGAACAAACAAAACACATCAGCTATTCCTTGGTCCCACACTCTCCCTCGGTAAAGACGACTAGTTTAAGTGAAATCAGTGCCCTGGAAGAGCGAGGACACTGTCCTGATGCTGTCTCCTTTGCTTGACCAGCTCTCCCTTTCTGGGGTAACACAGCCACTGTGCAGGGAGCACCTTGAGCAGCTGAAGGTCCAATTAACAGAGTCTCTGGCTGACATGTTCACACTTGGAAACCTGTTTGGAGACAGGCTACATGGCAATTACCGAAAGGATATTCTCACCTCTGGGATGAGCTCTGTCAGTCAGGAACTCATTTTTAAAAATCGCCCCCTCAACAATGGGTGAAATTTGGAAAAGATACTAGAATCTAATGATCCCTTCTCTTTGCCATATATTTTCTCAGAGTGAATCCTTCTATGGAATGGAAAAAGATTAATTGAAGGTCAAGCAGATATTTATCAGTGCCAGGCACTGCTCTCAGCACTGCCAAGGAGTAAAAAGCAGTCTGGGTATGAAGAAGCTGATGAAAGATAAGAAAGTATAAGCCCAACTGCAGGAAAAAGCAGAGCGTGAACATGTCATGAGAAAGGCACAAGAAAGTACTGAGGGTGATCAAAGAAGAGCAGATCACATCTGACTGGAAGGAACAGCAGAGGCTTCCCGGAAGAGGTGATATGTGGAATAAACCTGTAAATAAGCACAGGATTTGAAGGCACATTCAAATTGAAGGCAGGATTTGAAGCATATTCCAGAGGGAGGAAAGGATGTGAGCAGAAGCCTGGCCCTGGGAAAGCACCAGGTGTATACAGGGAACAAGCAGCTGCTTCTTGGAATTGGCAGCAGCAGTGACGTTTGAGCGAGCAGTTTCCTTCAATGGAGGGCAAAAGGCACCTGTGAGAGTGGAGGGAGGAGGAGGAGAGCTGGCAGAGGCTGCAAGGTCAGATGGCTCTTTAGAAGGCCTGAAATGGAGTTCAAGGCCGGAGCAGCTCATTCTGCAGAGATCCCTATTTATAGGCATCTGAATTTTGAAGGGGTGCGTGAGCTGACCCCCTTGATTGCAGGCCAGACAACTTGGTGTCTATGTGAGAGACGCAGCTCTCTACAGAAGGGCCCAGAGGAGAGCCTTAGAGGAAGGGCTCCTTTCTCTGTCATGCCTCAGAACTTGGTGGGTCTCTGCTGAATCCAAAAGGAAGTCCTGGAGGAAATGTGTGACTCAGGTTGGATGGGCCCCAGAACACCAGCCTGGAGTCTTCTGGTCTTGTTAGAAAAGCAAGATAAGAAAGTATAAACCCAACTGCAGTGCTCATACTCATCCCCTGGTTTTATGGGGTGATAGAGTCAAGTCCCAACCTCCCTGGGCTTCATTTTCCTGATCTGGTACATGGCACTATTACCTTCCCTATGTACGCAAGATCCAATTAGAATCTAAAGTGATCTTATCTGTGAAACCACTTTGAAAATTTTTCTTTTTGGTGCTGGCATAAGATAGTAGTTTGATTCATAAATTACAAATAGTTTTTTTTATATAAGCTGTTTGCTCCATTGGTCTGAAATATAGAATGTGAGCCTCTAGGGGTTATTTTAAGCTCATAGATTCATAGAACATAAACACTGAAAGGGCCTTTGGTACCATCTAAATCTCCTCCCTGCTGAAAGGCAGCACATCATAGTAGTCCAGTGCGTAGATGCTGGAAATAGATTGAGTGAGTCCAAATACCATCTCTGCTACTTACTAGTTACATGAATTTGAACAAGACTATTTTAACCTCTCTGTGCCTCAGTTTCCTCATCTATAGGTGTGGATGAAAAATGCTGTCTATCTCATAGAGTTGTTGTGAGCATTAGGTGACTTTATACGTGCACACGCACTATTGTAGCTAGTTCCACTGACTTGTTTTTCAAGTGAGGAAACTGAGGTCTGGAGAGGTGAACTGACTTGCCTGAGGCACGTATTTGCTCAGTGGCAGGGCCGGGAGTAGAACATGTTCCTGACCCTCAGGTCGGTGTCTTTCTGCTCCCTCCCTGTGTCCTTTGTTGATAGAGTCAGCATGATTTGCTTTTGGTGAGAATTTTAAAATGAAAAAAATATGCCAAAATCTTTTAGGTATCTTCAATGGGGGAAAAGTCATGGATCTTCAGGGAGAAGGAAGAGCCTTTCAGAAACCCTTGTGTGAAATCTGTTCTCTGATGTGCATGGGCCACGGGAGATAGAGCACTTGTCTTTCTCTGGTAACACGTCTCAAGGAGTCTACACAGACTCTAGCTTGGAACAAATGTAGAAGTTTCCAGATCATAGCCTGATAAAAAGCACTAAGTAAAATAATAATATTATTTGTAGTAGTCATTGATTGAGTATCTCTTGGAACAGTGCTAGGAGCTTTACATATCTTTAGTTTTAAGCCTCATAACAATTTTGGAGGGTGGGTGAATTATCTTCATTTAAAAATGAAAAAACTGAGGCTCAAAGAGATATTAGTTTGCCCCAAATTACCTAACAAGGACGCTGCTGAGCTGGAATTTTAAAGTCTGTCCTATCAGTTCATAATATGGGTTTTATACAAAGAATAGCTACCATTTACCCAGGTCATACTATATCTCAGTCATTGCCCCTAAACCCTTTATATTACTCAAATCTTTTAATAACCCCATGAATATGTGTATATATGTATGTATGCATGCATATATTATTATTCCAACTTTGTAGAAAAGGAAACTGAGGCAAAGAGAGGCTAAATTCTTTGTCTGTAGTCACAGGTAATAAAAGACAGAGTTGAGAGATCCGAACCTGGTCTGTCTGCCCCTAGGGCCCATGCACTTTACCACTAGACTAAGCTGCCACCTGACAGTGCAAGCTTCCTGAGAAAGGGATTACACCACCTATATGTCTCGGCAATCTCCCAATCTCCTAGCTCATGTAAGATTGGAGAAGAGAAAGGACACCCTAAGGATTGGTGGTAAAGATCTGGAATTTGTGGAAAGGGTTTCTCTGGATACAGAGGATTGGTGAAGGACAAAAATATTTTCCTGCCTCAGCAGCAGGAAACTGGAGATGCCTGGCAGTCGGATAAAAATAGCACAGGTGCTATTCTTAAGGGCCCAAATAATCCATACAAACTAAAGGTCTATGTCAAAGTGAAGTGGAAACACCAGAACAGAGAGAGAATGCTGTCTAAAAGCCATGAGCCAAACAGATGAGAAACCCTTTGACCAATGGAGAGGTGCCAGTACATTTTAGAGGTACCATGAGTAAAATCTAGAGAAAGGAAATTTACCACAGAGCCACTCCAAGTGTGGTCTACAGTTGCATAAGAAATGCAGATTTCCCGACCTTTCCCCCAGAGATGCTGATTCAGTAGGTCCCCAAATCTCTTTCTAACAAGCTATCAGGTGAAGATGATGTTTCCCAGCTGTAGACCACACTCTCTGTTCTGGTGAGCAGCACTGTGCTGCAGTCTTCTTCCCAAGCCCCATCTTGTGTTGGCCCTGGAAGTGCCCCAAGCTTCAGGACAGCACATCCTCCTGAGATGCCAGGCTGAACACTTATCACTCATTTGGCACTGAAGCCTGGTGTTCTGGGCCATGCCATTCCCCATCCCTTTCTATAACCAGTCGACAACTGCTAGAGAAGTTTCTCCCGCAGGTTCCTTAGGAGAGAGACTTACGTTTCACGTGTGAAGGCACCAACCAGAAGGATGACAAGTCACATCTATTTCTAGCATGTGAGCAAGAACCAATTGTGATTGTGAAAATACCTCTGTGTTGAAACTTCTAGTGACACTTTTTCCACAAAATGGAGAAAAGAGAGAAGCCTACTATAGACACAGAGCTCAATGGCTCTGGATTTCAAGAGAAAATAAAAAAGCTTTAAGAAATAGTAAGAAGAAGCTAAGGGCAGGTGATTGAATTTCTTGTCTAAAGAGGAAGAATGTTCATGTCCACTTTGAGATGAATGAAAACGTGCAACCTGTTGTGTTGCCAGAAGCTTTGACCTAATATATCCAAGGGTTTGTTGTTTAATTTGTTTGTGGCTCAAAGAGCACTTAAAAGATGATCTGGCAGAATCCAGGAAGGGGATACTTCTAAATATCTCCCTCACCAAAATGCCATCATTGGAGACGTATTGCTCGTGGCTAAATACTTCATCCAGGCATCTTTCTTAACAGATCAGGGGAATGTATGGCCAAGTCACATTAAGACTCCAAAATGAAATGGGACTCTGGGGATGTGGGACATGTAGGGATTATGGGATGGAGATTGGAAAGGGGAGAAATTATGCAGAAAGGAAAAGAACAACTCTCCTAAGGTTTACCTTGTGAGAACACTTCTTGAAGCCCCAGCTAACCAGCCTAGAGCCAGCTACAAGAGTTGACGGCCTTCCTTCATCAAGTGCCCCTGGTCAGAGAGTTGTGAGCAGAGAACACAATTGGTCCCTTTGGCTTTGGTCTGTAATTGACGGAAGGACAATTTCTTCTATGAGTGGGGCATTGTTGCCAACCAGCTGTGGGCAGTGCTAGATCTTCCCCTTCCCGCTCTACCTCCCACATGGTAATACACAGCCAGGTCACGTGGCAGACCCTGACATGTTCCTCCTTAGGTTTCTTATCTCCTTTTCCAAATATTGTCTCCTCCACTCACCACGCATGCCCATGATTGTTACTGTATGGGTCTAGAAGCCTTCAGAAATCCCTTCTAAAGTAAATATCCCTGGGTGTGGTCATAGTTTTATTTTATGTTATCTCTTAATTATGAATTAATAAATCAACAGATGTTAGTAGATGGTCATTGAGAGCAAGAAGGACATAATTTTGGGAGATTGTGATGTGATGATGACAAAATATTTTGCTCTCAAGAACGATAGCTGTGAAGAGTTTGCAGAGATGTAGAAAGGACAATTGAAAATAAAGAAAAGTGAAAAAAATAGAACTTGCCAAGATAAATATCAAGTTTTTGTTGTGTGTAAAATATATAAAACAGTAGTTTTGTAAGAGTCTCCAGAATTTGTAAACGGGAGTAATTTAAGGCATTGGGCTTTTTTAAAAAAGTTGCTATTTAATAGGATTCAGATATTCAGACGCATTTTCCACAGCTTCAGTGTACATATGTAAAATGTATGTTATACCCCAGAGGTATGTGATGTACAACATGTATTTTTATTACATGCATTTATTTAATTGTTTTAGATATAGTAGAAGATAAAACATGGAGGAATTCCAGAAGGAACTAAATTATAAACCAACCTTTCCAAGAAGGAGGAATTAAAGGAGAGAATCGTCCTATAGAGGGGATGGCATAAACTCAGAGAGGGTGAAGCCACACGTGAAAGGCCATGGGATGCTTGACCGAGGCAGAGTGACTAAAATGGGGCATGAAGTTCAAGCCACAGGGAGGGGCAGCTGATGAAGCAGCTGATGATGCAGTGGCAACTTTGGGAGGTGGGTCTGGAGGGTTCCCAGTAAGCTCCTGAGCAGAAGGATGACTGCATATGAAGAGTGTGAGGGTAGCGCTGGAGAAACAGCTGGGTCAGGGCTGACCAAGGAGGCAGAGGAGTGGAGGGAAATAAAGTATCCGAGAAAATGGGCAGAAACAATGCGTCCACCTCTCCCTTGCGGTGGGTGTGGAGGGTCTGTGCTTAGTCCCTGATGTTCCTGTCATCAAGGCAATTCTTTGGACAAATATGGAGAGGCTCAGAGGCATGGTTCCCTCTGGCTAAGGCTGCAGAGTGGGCCAGGTGGCCCTTTTCAGAGGGTCCTCGCCCCTCCCCCTGGAAGGAGCTCAGACCCCCTTCCATGTGTCTCTTTTGAGATAACTGTCAGCAAACCCATCATATCCAGGGAGCTGAAAGTTCTTTTGCCTGGTGGTGGAAGAAGGTCAAATGCATTCTGGCTAGTGTCTGGCTCCGTGTTTGGAGCCCTAACAATCACTCCTTTGAAATTTTAGACTGAAATAGCAAACTGAAATCTGAAAGTGGCTCTTCAAATGAGCAGGGTAAAGGGTTCTACGCATTCAGTCTCAAAAGATGCCACTCCCCTCTCTCAAATATTTTAGAGGCTGACTTTCTTTGAGAAAAGAGAAGCAAGGAGAGGAAATTCATTATAATCTAACTTACTCTTAGTTAGTATAGAGGGACAAGGACACAACTGGTGTTTGAAGGAGAAAAAAATGAAGCCCCTGAAGGAGCCAGGAAAGCTTCCATTTTCTTCTCAGTCTTAAAGAACACACCCTCAGGAAAATGGCTGAAGCTTGAGAAATTATGAATATCAAATTAATTGAATAGGAAAACCAGTGAACAGCTGCAATTTTCTGCCAGGTTTTCTGCCAGGAAATTTTTTTTTTTTTTTTTACTATTATTTAAGGGATAGGAAATCTTTTTATGCATTGAGTTTTCCAAATTGATTCTAAGGGTATATTATGCTAATATATAGTAGCTTTACAAAATATTTTAGGCACGGGGGTTGCATCATGATTGTTATACTTATTCGTTCTGATGAAAGAAAAGAAGATTGAACATTAGAAGCTGAAGGTCATCCATACAGTTGTCCCAGTAGCAATCTGTGTACCTTTAACCCTGAGGAGGAAAAGTAATTACCCTTTGGCTTCTGGTGACCTCAACTAACCTTTGTTGAAGGGCCAGAGAAAATAAAGGCTGACCATCAGCCTGCCCTGCCTGCCCTGGGCTTAACCTGCTGTGTGAATGAAGAACAACCCAACAATAGGATGAGAGGATGTTGCCATGGAAATAGCCCTAGACGAAGGAGCAGAAATCAGAAATTTATCACAATTAATTGTTTTATTAAGAACCTCCCATCTTTTGGATTATTCCCTGGGGGTGGGGAGGGAAGATGTGTTCTCATTTAGATGTTAGGAGAGAAAATTCTGCTTGAATAAATGAAGCAGCGCATATAGGAAAACCATTTTAAGTTGTGGCTAGAATTGAACAGCTTTGCAAGAGGCAAAAGGATCTATATCTCCTCATAATCTATAAAGATGCAAATGCAAACAGCCAGGAGATGAGGGCCAAAGAACCTCATTCTACCAGGGGAACCAGCTGAGGTGTGGATTTGGGCATCCATCTTTTTAATATTATCAGTAGACTGTTGCCTGTTCTTTTATGCCTTGGCAAGGTCTGGAAAATATAGGTAATAATATTTTAACAGTATGTCGATGGACAGAAATGCATTGCCACATTTGTTCTCCTTATGTAGCCTTTCTATTAAATAGAATCCAAGTTCTGTGTGTTTTTAAAGTGAGCTTGTATAGATTAGAAAACAGAAACTTGCCATCCAATTATGTTCAGATTAATTCAGACTAATCCAAGACACTCTGGCTGCTATAGACTAATTGCAGAAAAAAGAAATAGAGGGAACAAAAAATAGTTCTTTTATGGAGAGACTACAAGTTATCGCTTAAGTATAAGCAGACTTATTTAGAAGTAATAATATTTAAATTTTTAACATTAGAGTGTTTTCATTTTTACTCATAATGCAAAGATGAAATTACAATTTTGAAAAATAAAAATGTGGATTTTTTTATCAGTTCATTCATTTTTATTAAGTGGATTAATAAATAAAAAACTGGATATCAACTTAACTTTTTAATTTTGAGCTGTTAGACTAGCAATATGAAACATTTGTTGTATTTCCTAAATAGTGAGCTACTTATGTTAATCAGTTTTTAAAATAATTTGAGGTGCCAAAACAAAGCAGGCAGTTAAGCTCAGATATTGATTTTCTCTTCAGTGGGTTATTTCATCAGTGAGATTTTAACCACCGATGAAGGAGAGTAAATCATAGCAGGTGTTCATTGAAGACCCTTGCCTACATGAGAAGATTTGATTTTTTCGTCACAGCGTAAGATGCCAACATGAGTTTAATCTATGAATTTTAACAACAAATGTTTATAGGAAATTAATCTCATATTGGGGGGCATTATCAACCTTCATTAGAACTTGGAAAGTTACATTTAATAGAAATAAACTTTTTAAACAAAGAGACGTGTGTTGGGACTCTGTTAGCTCACAATGAAATCTGGTTTTGGGGCTTCTTATTTACCCATCTCCTACTTGCAGTGAGTTTATCACTCATTCTGTGTATTTCTCCTACTGTTAGGGCCAAGATTCTGTTTGCTAATACCCCAGGTACCTATAGACGTAAGGCCCATTTCAAATAATATAATAGACTTGGCTAGACTCATTAAACGCTCTCTGTGGCCTTTGGCAGGCTTTTACGCTTTTTCTCTGCTATAGATGACAGTTTTAAGTGGCAGCGACACATCTCTAAAAATAAACCTGCAATCAGGTCCTGGTTGTGCTTACCTTATAGTTCCGCAGCACCTTGCTGGTGATCATGTGCCTTGATTTCCATTCACTTTAGTTTTCTGGTAAGCACATACCTGCTTGTAGGGTGCTAAGAACGTTCCTTCTGGCTGAGCTACTTGCAGCATTGAGCTTGTCTTCACCATCCTCACTTTATTTGGATCTTCTCCAGGTTTTCTCTGTTCATTAACCCTCACCTGGACAGGTTGGCTGAGGCAGCGGGTCCAAAAGTAAAGATGGTAATGGGATTCTGTTGTTTTACCTGTTTGAGCCAATAGAAGAGTGAGAGGGAGAATGGTGATAAGATAAAATGTAAAAAGCAATGCTGATCTTCCCTTACTTAGAGAGAGGCAGCAATCTACTGGGTCTCCTCCATTCAAAGCAATTATGCATAATTTCTGCTGGTTTGGGTAATCAGTTCTGTATTACATTTACTGAAAGCTATTTCATTATGTATAGTTCACTTGTGGACTATATTTTTATTGCTCTCAATTTTGTTTAGAGGAGAGAAATCATATGTATTTATTAAGTTTACATGGAAATCTTCCCAAAATAATTTTGTAAGGAACAAGGTACATTAGATCTCCCTGTGACTAGATATGTAAAAACAGGCATAAGAGTATTTACTGATTTATAATGAATAAAGCTTCAACTTAACTATTCTTCAATAACATCTATAAAAAAGATACTAAAGTGTGAAGAGTCATTTGAAAGATGAGGACTTCTGAGAATAGTTCTTTAAATTTTTTGTAGCCATCTATGCTTAATTTTTAATCCTTTTATCCTGTATGCAAATTTAACTACAAAATAAATGCACAAACTGTGCAGTGTAAATGAGGAGCTAAATACAGGGTGTATGAAACACAAAGAAAATGAAAGAAAAAATTAGATAACAAATATATATGTGAAAAAAGGTTAAAAATTGCCATCCAGTATACTTCGAATACACATATTTAAAGACAACATGGAATTTTGTTAAGAGAGTTTAAGATAATTTTTATAAGGTTAATACACATTTTAAAAAACAACATGGTATTTCATCCGGAGGTAAACATGCATATTTTTAAAATTACATAGCATTTTGTCAAGAGAGTTTATGATAATGTTGGGTTGAATGAATACTTTCAACTGATGGGGGGAAAAGCTATTTTAACAGTTGATGGTGTTAACACTACCAGCTCCAGATTAAGCAAACATTCATGACATGGCATTATTCTGATATGCTCAATATTTAAAATATCTTTCTTTGTATTATGTGCAGTGTAATGAATCACATATAGACTACAGGATATTTTAGTGGGATCCCTAACTGTGACATTAACACTGTGTCTGGGTTAAATGCTGTGAAAACATTATAAAAAGTACATGGCATCAGTGTTGCTCATAAAAGGACATAATTCAGTCTTCTTCAATAGACTGATGGAAATATAACACTGTCAAGCTTCCTGTATTTTCAAGCATGATATATAATGAAGGTAACTCATGAAAATCACTTTAGATCTATTTAAATACATTGCAAAAAACAGAGATATTCCAAAGAAATGGCCAAATTTGCCTCTCACAAAGTCTTACAAGGTTCATCTTCAATTTGAAGCAGGGAGTAGGAATTTTATAAACTATTATGTTTTTTTAAAAATACATAATATATACATTTATAATGTCTTCCTAAAGCAAATGATTAACCCAGTTTAAAGTCACAACCACCAGAATTCCATATACAATAGTAGCATGTATCTAGCCGTGAAGTAGCTTCCACCTTCCCACCACAAGCACATAACTACAGTTAATGTCTAAGCTTTGAGCAAGCATATCAGCTACCCTGAAAGTTACCTTCAGGATTAAATACCTTTCAGTGCTGCAGCGCCCTGGATTTCCAGTTAACCAAACTATATTTCCAGCAGGAACTCCTGAGGTATAGAGTGGCTCTCGTCTGTAAGCCCTTCCCGCTGGTCTTCTTAGGAAGCGGTGCTGGAGGCTTTTATTTATTTATTTTAATCCTGTTGATAATTTGACTCTCTGTCAACTAGTGCCTGTCGGCCCATCACTGCCTTGCCTAGGGTGGAGATGACTGGACGCTGGAAGGACTTCAGGCCATACATCATTCTCTCCTCCCAGTGTGCCTTAATATGAACATGGCATCATGACTCTGAGGAGAGGAGGGGAAAGCTGAGCCATCATATATTCCACAAATTGCAGGCTTTCCCTAGGTCCTGTAGTGCCGGAGAGGGGGATTGTTGCTGCAGGAGAAAAAAAATCTGGACACACTGTAGAAATAATCACTGCAGTTGAGCTTCCCTCCACCTCTCCCTGTTCTCTCTCTCTCTCTCTCTCTCTTCCTCTTTCTCTCTGTCTCTTCCTCTCTCTTTCTTGCTCTCTGTACGAGGCCCCAGCTGATTCAGGCTGCATCCATCCATACATAAATCATTCCCCTTATTCTATTGGTTACATGGTACATGGCAAGTATTGATTTTTTTCCGTTGCCTCATTGCTGGAGAACACTTGGTTTTTGTGAGACAGAAAAAGGAGAGAGAGAGAGAGGAAAAAAAACCCAAACCAAACAAACAAAAAAAATAATACCAGAGTTTTGTCTAGATAAAAAATAATCAGGCAGATTTGTGCCATGCTAATGATAAGCATGTTCTAAAAAAGCATACTTTTGGAAGGTCTTTTACTGCCTATTTGCATGTTCCCAACATATCCTGTCTCAAAATAAAGAAAAAAAAAAAGAATTATTTTCCGTTGTGAAGGGCTCTGGGTTCAGAAGTAGGAAAGATATGCAGAGAGGGAGACACTCTGTAATTCTGGAAGGCAAGGAGACATCTAATTGATCACTGCTAACTCCAGGGAAAAAAGAAAGTTTAGTTAAAACATAACTCCCTCAAAACCAGGCATAAAGAGGAAAATATAATGCTGTGTGGCCAAATGGCACATACAGGACAGGAAGAAAGAGATGTTTACCGAGGTTTATCTTGCATGGTGATAAAATGTGCAATTGTGTCTAGTATGAAGTAAAAATACAAAACGCTATTGAAATATTGTGTCTTATAATACTCAGAGACTGGAAATAGCAAAAAAAAGTGAATATGTCTGAGTTTAGGATTCTGACATCTAAATGTCAGAGATAGAGTCCTGTTCAGAACCTAAGTTAAAACACACAGGAGTCTTAATATATTATTTGTCACAAAGATCAATTTGTTATAAAGTGATAGGGCTCTTGGACTTCATCCAAAAGGGTTTTATTCCTGAAATACCAAAATGACTTCTTTATGAGGTAATGCTATCCAAAGGATCATTCTGGTATAAAAGGAAATTGTTATAACAAGGAAATCGTTGTAAGAAGGTTATGGTACTAATCTGAGGTGTGAAAAGACTATAAAAGCCCACTTTTAATTTTATGAGCCTATGTTACAATTGATTATTAATCTAACAAAGGGTGAAGTTTAGGAACAAAAACATATTCAGCATGTTATACAGGAGACAGGATATTTTCTTTCAGGTTCTACTTAGAGCCATCAACTAACAAATTTACCCTGCAAAAACTGCAAGTGAGAAGTCTAATGGATTCTTTAACCTAATTTATGGCTTTAAAAAATTCCTTTTAACCCAAACCATTTACTCTGTACATAAACAGAGTCCATTAAGTTAAACTGTCACTAACCTCAGAAGTCAGACTAGGATTTCTCCACTTTTGCCTCACAAAAACTGTACCGGGGGATTCTTTTTGTCCTTTTGGTCTGTCAATTACCTTGCAGCCTTAATCCACGTTTATGATAAGGTCTGTCCGACAGAAGATTCTGTGGAGTTGAGCTGTAAGGGCACGTCCATGTGGAGCTGTGGCTGGCCCTTTGGGTGTTTAGTCTTTCAATGTCCACAATACTCCTCTCTTCTCATTATCAATTCCTTTTATTGAAGGACTCAGAGCATCTCTTTTTACAAAGAAAGTGGTGGTTTATCTAAATTGCCATTTCAAGGGAGACTCAGTGAATTAAGATGTGGAAGAAGGCCTTAGGAGGCGTGCATGGAATTTTGTAGAAATTAATGTTTCGTTGTTTGGTTTTGTTTGTTATAGTTTGGGGCTCTAGCCCACTTGCCTATTTTCTCAATGATCTTATATCCATGTACTGGGGATAGTAAGATGGCTTCTTGACCTACCTAAATGGTGAAAGAGTTCATAACAGAGTATTTCAGATTTAAAAGGAAAACAGACAAGAAAACAACAACAAAAACTATAGGCAAGCCTTTAAACCTGACCTTTTCCCCTCATTCTTTCCTAATTCAACAACTTGAGCAAATGCTTCTTGACCACTGTCTTTGTGCCAGTGATCGGCTGGGCTGAGGGGAAGCTGCAGAACTAAATGCCCCTTGCCCCCTCCAAGTGAACACACAGGGGCACGAGCTACTGCCCAAGCGGAGGCACGCGGCACATACGTGGTGTGGCTTTCTGCTGTGTCCTCCTTCAGTACTCCCTAGAGGCTTGTTTCTCTAGAAAAATCGTATCATTACATGAAGTAATGAATACCAAAGTGGTCTTTGTTTTAATGTTTTATTTTCATTCATTCTAATGAGATTTTAAGTGAATAGCGCAGAGCTTTGCCCACAGTGAACCCTCAACAGGCCTTTGTTTGTTTCAGTTTGATACAGCGTGGGCCCCATGGGAGAGGTGAATGTAACCAAACTTAACAATTATTACGCCATTGGGGGTTACTTGCATTATTTCGTGTAATTTCTTGCAGCAACCTTGTTTTTAACTAATTTTATTTTTATACCCATTTTAAAGATGAGGTTCACTGAGACTGAGAGAGGTCAAATAACTTGCCCAACGTCACCCATCTAATCCGTGCTGGAACTGCGTTTCAGAACTTGTTGCTCTTAACTGTTACCCAGTGAGGAAGGGCAGCGGCTGCCTGGCAGAGGCCCTTTCGTGCCAGCTGGGAGTCTTGAGCGAGAGCTTCACTGAGAACATGGCTTCTGTGCTGGCCTTGAAGCACATTGCATCCCATAATTTTTGTACCCTATGCGTATACTTGGTTCACCATGAAAAAAAAAGAAACATTTAAAAATTTCCTAGTGGAGATTGCCATTGAAAGGGTTTTCTTTGTGAACCCTTTTGAGCATAAATATCACTTTTTGGGAAGGAAATGTCTACTTGTTATCATAACTTACTGGTGGGGTTTAGCTAATGCAAGGCTCACCTTAGAGGAGGTAGGTGGTTCAAACCTGTTCTGATGGAAGTGGGATGTGATGGGGCCTGCCTGTAATCCCAGCACTTTGGGAGGCTAAGGCAGGAAGATTGGTTGAGGCCAGGAGTTCGAGACCAGCCTGGGCAACATAGCAAGATACTGTCTTTTATTAATAGAAAAAATAGAAAAGTTAGCCAGGTGTGGTGGCTCATACCTGAAGTGCCAGCTATTTGAGAGGATGTAGCAAGAGGATCACTTGAGCCTGGGAGTTTGAGGTTGCAGTAAGCTATGATGACACCACTGCACTCCAGCCTGGGAAACAGAGTGAGACCCTGTCTCAAAAGCAAAGAAATGAACAAAAAAACCTATTCTGATGGGACCGAAAGGAGGTTTTCCTGCCCAAGGCCCCTCTTATCCAGTGCCCTTAGTCTCTGTAACATAGAGTAACTTACTTAAAAAGCACTTATGCAAGTATGCATTTAAAATGTAATAATAATAATAAAATTGGTAACTAAAGTGGCCACGTGTTTACCTTTCTTCCCATCCAATCCTTCTCATTGGTTTTGCTCTTCTTTGTGTCCATCTGGCTGATATATCAGGTGCTCCCCAAACTGAGATCTGGAAGGCACATTTGGACAGTGGTGACCCACGAGCATCCCAGCAATCACTGCTTCCCAGACATTTGCTTGTTCTCCTGCCTGCATCCGCAGCTGATGAGTCCCAGCAAACAAGGACAGTCCAAGTTATCAACACTCCTTTCATGGCCTGGGTGGAAAAACAAAAGAGGTGTGGGTGGGCTGTGGAGGACAACAACTCAACCTATACCCTGTGTCTAAAATCAGACCAATAAGAACCAAGGAAAGGTTATTTTACCTGGATTCATTGCTTAGCAACAAAGACTCTACCTCCAGAGAATGCTATTCTGTGAGTTACCAAGGAACTGGCTGTGACAATTACCAAACATCTGGCCTGCTGATCTACATATCCTTTCACCGCTGCCAGCTGAACAAGGGACCATGGACAGCTCACAAACAATACACACACATCTAATATTTTATTTAAGAGCTGACAGAAGCCACAGCTGTATAGGTCCTGCGGCCACTTGGATTGAACTCTTGTGAGTTGGATATGCTGCTCTGCAGGGTCTGCTGCACTTGAAGGGGGTTGAAACAGGGAGACATCCCAGACAGCTTCTACCAGAAAGCTTCCCTGTGGAGTTTGGGGGGAAGTATTTCTTGTAACTGAATGCAAAGTGCAAAGTTCTGTTGAGGATGAAGAACCATCTGGTAGTCATTCAGAGAAAGGCAAGACAAAATCTGGTGCTCCCCAATTTCTGATTGATAAATGCTGAGTTGGCCTGGCTATGGAAATATATATAGGAGATTAGAAATTTACAATACTATTAGCTATAGACAAGTATTTAGCACCATTTTAACTCCAGGAAGATTAGATTTAGATATCCTCATTCTAAAGGATCCTGTTATAAGTCAGAATTCCTTACCAAGTAATTTATCTTCTGGAATTAAAAAAAAAAGCCAAGATATATTCGTTTGCATGTATTATTCACACATATGTCCTTAGGATTTGTAATTACTAACATCTGAAAATAGTTTCCTCTGTATACGTGAATCCCCGAAATGTCTACTTGTAGGCATCCATTAAATGAGTCTGTTGAACAATGGAATATTTAGAATAATTTAGTGGAGGCCTCACTATAATCACCCCCCCACCCCCCGCCTCCACAAGATCCACTGTGGGGATCTGAGAGACTCTATTTCTAGGAAATAGAATCATGAACTGATCTTTTAAAACAGACATACCAGAACCTCCCTGCTCTATATCAAAGTCACGAGTGGTCACTTTCAGCAGCTTTGCTTCCATTTTAGTTGTGCTGCTACCATGGGAAACACCTTAGGGACTCTTCGGAACTGGTTTACCGTTACATAAGGAAGCCTGTTATCTTACCTTATATATACATTTCATTTTGGACCCACCGGATAATCTAGTACCTAGAACTGTGTCTGGCATACAGTCACCCTCAATACATATTTGTTGAATGAGTGAGTGAGTGAATCTAGCTTGATCTACTCATCTTATTAACCAGAAAGTTCTACGTGAACTAGGCTGATTCAAAAATTTACATCCACATCACTAGATGAAGATTGGCCATTTCTGAATCTATTCAAAGGAGTCTAAGGTTTCGGAAAAGGCATTTCATCCCTTTAGTCATTGAACAAGTGTCTATAAGGTGCCTTCTAGGAGCAGGTAGTATCCGAGGTCTTGGATTACAGTGATGAACTAGACAACTGTGTTCTGGGCTTTTAGAAAGGGGAGACAGACAATAAACAAATATATGATAATGTGTCAAGTAATAATCCATACCATGGAGGGGGAGCAGAAATAGAGCTGGGGAGGGAGAGAGAGTGATGGGATAGGAGGAACATGCCTCTAAGGGGGTGGCATTTAAGCAGAGACCTGAATGGATGAGGGAGCTGGACAGGTGAAATTTGATGGGAGATCTTTAAGGGGAAGGAATGGCTAAGACCCCAAGGAAAGGCACGGTGTAACTACTGTGATAAAAATCGTTAATATAAGCAACTTAAAGTCTAGCAGCTTTGGAATAATTGCAGTGCCCCTAATGCATCTACTTTGTAGGAGGAAAATATTTACTAAATATATAGATTTCAGGAAGCATTTACTACAAAAATCTTATTAACTTTATTGTAGGGCTGGTAGTTTGTTACTGAATCACTTTTCAGTAAGTGTTACGAATCTTTTTTTAAATATGACAATCTTTGAGACACCAAGAGCCTTTTGAAACCACATAGTGCGTGCATAGTGCTACGATGGATGTGTGTGCTGTGACACGAATCCTACATGACCCGATGCTGGAGTTGTCTGTGGGTCTGTGGTGCTGCCCTAGCAGTGTGGAATTTCTTCAGGGGCATGGACCCCCATCTTTTCCTTTGCATCCTGCCCACCACCCAGTGTGAGGTCTTCCACATGTAGGTGCTCAGTAAATATCTATTTTAAAAGTGTGTAAATATAATAGAACACAAAGTATTTGGCACGCGACCTAACTGACCCTGCGCCGCACTCGCAGATTCCCGCCCAAGTGCACCCACAGCAAATACTGTCCTCTCAGAACTAGGCTTTTGGGAAAGATTCCATTCAATCCAGAATCGGAATTTCTGCTTCTGTGTCTCTCCTTGGTACATATGTGAGACCTGGAGTTGAATTTTTGCCTTTGTGGCCTGCTCCTTCCTCTTAGGATGTTCTTATCAATAATAGCCCATTGCTTTTGCATTGGTCACAGCCAAGAAAAAAGAAAAAGTCTGACCTCACTTACCAGAACGGCACAATGGTAGCACCGTTTGGTGGCCTGAGGTTTGTTTAAAATAATGTGTTTTAATGCACTAATGGCCATTCTACTGAAGAAGATAATCTGAAAAGATGTGTTGAATGCTAAAATTTTATCAGACAGCTCCTACAGATTCTAGTGTTTCTAGGATTACACATAATTTTTCCAGCCCTGAACATTCTAGAGGTGTTAGCTTTCTATACATTTATAAATATGCTGGTTTTTTAGTGATGAAATCCCTTTTAATAATCATTGATAAATCAAATATCATGCATTTTCTATGAATATATGACACTTTGGATATTTCTTGGCTATTTCATCAATCAAGTTAATGGTCCCAATATGAATAATGGCTGTTATTTATTAAGCTCCCGTTGTGTACCAGTCACTTTACAGGCATATCTCAACGATATTTTGGGTTCAGTTTCAGACCACTGAAAAAAAGCCACAAAAAACCCACTCACACAAATTTTTTGGTTTCACAGTATACATAAAAATTATGTTTACATTATACTGTAAACATATACAGTGTACATTGTGTATAATAGCATTATGTCTAAAAAAAGTACATATGTTCATTAAAGTCATTCAAATTAATTAAAGATACTTTATTGCTAAAAAATGCTAATGATCATCTGAGCCTTCAGTGAGTTATCATCTTTTTCCTGATGGAGGGTCTTGCCTTGATGTTGATGGTTGCTGACTGATCAAGGTGATGATTGCTGAAGGCTGGAGTGGCTGTGGCAATTCCTTAAAATAAGAAATAAGATGACAATACAAACAATGCAAAGATGCAAAGTTTGTTGCATTGATTGACTCTTTCATGACAAATTTCTCTGTAGCATGTGATGCTGTTTGATAGCATTTTATTTACAGTAGAACTTTTTTCAACATTGGAGTCAATCCTCTCAAATCCTGCTGTTACTTTATCAACTAAGTTTATGTAATATTCTAAATCCTTTGTTGTCATTTCAACAATGTTCATAGCATCTTCGCCAGAAGTATATTACTTCTCGATAAACCACTTTCTTTGTTTATCCATAAGAAGCAACTCTTCATCTGTGAAAGTTTTATCATAATCTTGTAGTAATTCAGTTACATCTTCAGGCTCCACTTAATAATTCAAGTTCTCTTGCTATTTCCATCACATCTGCAGTTTTTTCCTCTATTAAAGTCTTGAACCCCTCAAAGTCATCCATGAGGGTTGAAGCAACTTCTTCCAAACTCCTGTTAATGTTGGTATTTTGACCTCTTCCCATGAATCACAAATGTCCTTAATGGCATTTAGAATGGTGAATCTTTTTCAGAAGGTTTTTAATATATTAATACTTTTCCCAGATCCATGAGAGGAACCACTCTCTATGGCAGCTATAGCCTTACAAAATGTACTCCTTAAATAATAAAACTTGAAAGTTGAAATGACTCCTTGACCTATGGGCTACAGAATAGATGTGCTAGCAGGCATGAAAACAGTATTAAATTGTACATCTCCCTAAAAGCTCTTGAATGACTAGGGACATTGTCAATGAACAGTAATATTTTGAAAGAAATCTTTTTTTCTGAGCAGCAGGTCTCAACAGTGGGCTTAAAATATTCAGTAAGCCATGGAGTAAATGAATGTGCTGTTATCCAGGCTTTGTTGCTCCATTTGTAGAGCATGGGCAGAATAGATTTAGCATAATTCTTAAGAACAAAACTTATGTGCACATATGGAAGTAACATTCATCAGGTGTCAGGCAGGTGGGAGGGGAGAGGAGGGGATGCATGAATTCACACCTAACTGGTGCAGTGCGCACTGTTGGGGGATGGGCACATTTGTAGCTCTGACTCAGGCAGTGCAAAGGCAATTTATGTAACCAAAGTGTTTTTACCCCCGTAATATTCTGAAATAAAAAATAAAACAAACAACAACAAAAACCCAGGAAACTAGGATTTTCAAAATGGTAAATGAGCATTGGCTTCAACTTAAAGTCACCAGCTAAATTAGCTCCTAACAAGAGAGTCAGCCTGTATGGCTTGTATCATTTTTAGATAAGTCCCGTCTATGCCTATTTTGTTAAGCATTCTTATCACAAACAGCTGTTGAATTTTGTTGAATGCTTTTTCTGTGTCTATTGAGAGGATCATATGGTCTCTGTTTTTGCTTCCGTTTATGTGGTGAATCACATTTATTCATTTATGTATGTTGAACCATTTTTGCATTCCTGGGATGGAGCCCACTTGGTCATGGTGGATTACTTTTTTGATGTGCTATTGGATTTGGTTTGCTAATATTTTATTAAGGATTTTTGCATCTATATTCATAAGGGATATTGGTCTTTAGTTTTCATTTTTTTGTTGTGTCCTTTCCTGGCTTTGGTATCAAGATGATACTTGATTTACAGAATGAGTTGGGGAGGATTCCCTCCTTCTCAGTATTATAGAATAATTTCTATAGTATGGATACCAGCTCTTCTTTGTAGGTCTGGTAGAATTCAGCTACAAATCTATCTAGACTGGGGCTTTTTTTGGTTGGAAGATTTTTTAAATTACTTCTTTGATCTCACTGCTCACTTTTGGTGTGTTTAGGAGTTCAGCAGCAGGTTGTTTAATTTCCACAATGTTCTGTAGATTTGAGTGTTTCTCTTGGAATGGATTTTTAGTTTTATTCCACTGTGGTCTAAGAAGATACATGGTATTATTTCTAGTTTTTTGAATTTGTTTAGACCTGTTTTGTGGCCTAAGATATTTTCAGTTTTGGACAATGTCCCATGTTACTGCTGAGAAGAATGTATATTCAGTAGTTTTTGGGTAGAAAGTTCTGTAAGTATCTGTTAGGTTCATTTGTTTTAGAGTCCCATTTAAGTCCAGTGTTTCTTTATTTTCTGCTTTGAAGATTTGTTCAGCTCTGACAGTGGAGTGTTGAAGTCCCCGGTAATTATGATGGTACTACTTATTTCCTCGCTTAGTTATAGTAGAATTTGCTTTATGAATCTAGGTGCTCCTGTATTAGGTGCATAAATATTCAGGATTGTTATGTCTTCTTGTTGAATTGCTCCATTTACCATTATATAATGACCATCTTTGTCTTTCTTTACCGTTGTTGGTAAAGAAAAAGTCAATTTTATCTGATATGAGAATGGTTACACCTACTCTCTTCTGGTTTCTGTTTGTGTGGAATTATTTTTTTTCATCCTTTCATGTTGAGCCTATGTGTGTCCTTTAGATGTGTTTCTTGGAGACAGCAGATAGTTGGGTTGTTTTTTCATCCATTCAGCCAGACTATATAGGTAGTGTGTGAAGCATTTAATCCACTAATGTTGAGTGATATAATTGATATGTGGGATATTGTTCTGTTCATCATGTTGGGTAGCACCTTATTGCTTTGTTTTCCCTCTTGTGCTATTGTTTTATAAGAGTTGTGAGCTTTAGCTTTTTTGGGTGATTTTACACTGATGGGTATCTATTGTGCTGATTCATGTATAATGCAGTTCTGAGTATTTCCTGCAGGGCAGGTCTTGTCATGACAAATTCCCTCAGTGTTTGCTTGTCTGGAAAAGACTTAATTTCTCCATCAATTGTGAAACTTAGTTTTGCAAGATACAAAATTCTAGGCTGACAGTTTAAGAAGATTGAAGATGGGGCCCCACTCCCTTCTGGCTTATAAGGTTTCCACTTAGAAGTGTTCAGTTAGCCTGATGGGTTTTCCTTTGTAGGTTAGTTGTTGCTTACTTCTTGCTGCTTGTAGAATTTTCTCCTTCATTTTGACTTTGGCCAGGTTGATTACTATGTGTCTTGGAGATG
Organism: Propithecus coquereli; assembly: GCF_000956105.1. NCBI lineage: Eukaryota > Metazoa > Chordata > Mammalia > Primates > Indriidae > Propithecus > Propithecus coquereli. The sequence goes on along the minus strand of NW_012148675.1, from coordinate 724,198 downwards.
TCCTATTTGCTACAAATCTTCCCGGTGTTTGATAACCATCTTGTATCTGTATGTCTGAATCTCTGGCAATACCAGGGAAGTTTTCCTCAATAATTTCCTTGAATAGATTTTCCATTCTTTGAGCTCTTTCTTCTTTTCCCTCAGGGGTACATATATTTTGTATGTTAGTTCACTTTGCATAGTCCCTTATCTCTCTAAGTGATTACTCAGCTGTTTTTATTCTTTTCTCTGCCTCTTTAAATGACTGGGTTAGCATGAGAGTCTTATCTTCAAGTTCTGAGATTGTTTCTTCTCTTTGGTTTAGTCTGTTGCTGAAGCTTTTTGCTGTGTTTTGAAATTCCCTAAATGACTCTTTCATTTCTTTAAATTCTATTATATCCTTTCTTATGTTGTCTAGCTCTTTAGTCACTTTTCAGTAATCTCCCGAAATTTTTTTTTTAACTTCTTTTTGTTGGTTTTAAACTTTCTATTCAATTCCATTCATCTTATTTGCCATCCATGTTCTGAATTCCATTTCTGTCATTTCAGCAATTTCCTTGTGGTTAGAGTTCACTACTGTAGCTCCACTGTGATCCCTTGAAGGTGTCAAATTCTTTTGTTTTTTCTTGCTGTCAGGGTTCTTTTGCTGGTTTCTTCTCATCTGAAATCTCTTTTCTTGACTCAGGCCTAATATGTTTGCAGGGCACCTGTTCTTTGCTGGGAGCTCTCCTGCTTAATTAGAAGAAGGGGAGGTCTGTAGATGGTGTTGTTTTTTTTTTTTTTCCTACTCTGGAATGTTGACATGGCAGGGAGGGCCATGTGCACTAAAAGCCTATAATGCAGGTGTCCTGATTTGTCTTGTTCACCTGTGATTGCCACTGTTCAAACCTGTGCTGGATTATGTTTATACTGGGTTTTGGGTTGTTCCCCAGATAGTTATAAAAAGTTCCAGTTGGGAGCTGGGTGATACCCTCTCCGTGGAAGCTTGCTCTGCCTGGTGTCTCCCTATAGAGGAGACAGTGGCAGTTATGTTAGGCTATCTAGGCAGTGGTTATGGATTCCTGGGCTGTGGGCCTTTGCTTGAACCAGGTCCAGGTGCAATGGCAGCTCAAGGCTGGGGGATGCCTGGCAGGATGTTGGATCTTGGAGCAGTTCCACCAGCCCTGCAGTAGTGGTAGAGATTCAGGGGTTGGGTCTTGGGGTCCAAGTGCAGTGCTGGAATCTTGGGGGCAGTGTCCCATGCCTGGCAGGACCTCTGGTGCCATAGAGGCTCAGCCTTGGGCTCTGATGCAAGAGCCTCAGAAAGGGAATGGGAAAGAGCCAGAAGCAGGGCTTCTGAACAGGGCCTCAGAGCCAGAAACAGGGCCATGTGAGCGGCGGGCCATTTCAACCTATGGGGTATAGGCAGAGCTGCCCAGGCAGTGGTCTATTCCCACCTGAGGCATGGAGAAGGCTGCAGAGGTGGTGGGCTGTTCCACAGACTTGGGTACTGTGGAAGCCAAGTCAGTTCCAACAGCCTAAGGACCATGGAGCTCTCACCACCCTCCCAGGTCCTTCCTCAGCAGTTACCCAAAGCTTCCAAGGTTGGGGCCTGTAGTGCTTATGCAATTCCTTTGCTCAGATCCCTCCATGCTGGAAGGGAGGGGTGCTTGGCTTCCAGTCACAGGGTATAGCTCAGAGGAGCGTTTGCTCAGTTCACTCCCTCCCCAGCCTAGTGGGGGTGATGTGAAGGCTACTCCTGCAAAGCTGAGTCCTGTGCAGACCTGGTGCCATGCACCTGAGAGCACAAGATGGCATCAGTTGCAGAAACCCAGTATTGGCTACCACTAAATCCTTACTGCGCCTGTTCTCCAGTGCAATGACTCTGCACAGACTCTAGGCAGCTCCCTGGTCTATCCAGACAGAGGCCTGTGGTGGTGGAGGGAACCCTCTCACAACTTGGCCACAGTGCCTGCAGGGTGAGCATGGTGCCCGGACTCTATCCTTGTAAACTTCCCCGTGTGTCTATGCCTCCCCACAGATCTCTTTGATCTTGTCGAAACTGTTTGCACGCCTGTTTAAAACCACCTTTTTGTTCTGTGATCAAGGGAGACTCATAGATGCCTTGTCCCTGTTTCTAGAGCTACTAGGTTTAGGATTCAGTCATTTGGGAGGTAGCTTTAAAATTGAGGCTCTTGATGTATGTCCTAAATTTCTTCTGGAGAGAAACAGGGAATTTTATTTTAAGCCCCTTCTCTGCACTGCTCCGAGGGGGATGAAGTCCTTTGAGTTGCTTGCACACCCATTTAAAAACACCATGTTTTCCCGGCAGTATAGAGAGATGTGTATGCCAGTCCCTTGTGCTTGCAGAGCTGGGAGATTTAGGATGCAGTCCCTCAGGTGAATGCTGAGTTGGAGTGCTTGGTGTGAATACAAGCTTCTAGGCTGGTGGCTGGTGGTGGTTTAATAATTGATGAATGTGAGGGGGAGTAGTGGGATTGAAAGTTGGGACATGTCACAAAAAGTGACCCGAGAACTCAACCTAAATTGCATAGTTGGCACTTAGTTTCCAACACTTTTGGCTTTTCTTCTTGTGGTCTTTTACCTTATTTATTTTCAGATTATCAGAGTTATGCATGTTTGTGTTGGAAACTTTGGGAAGTACAAATGAGTGTAATGAATCAGAATAACAAAAAGTCACTCTTTTCTAGTGTGGCTAGCATGTGTATGCTTTCCCTCGCCCTTCATATATTGGAGATAATTTTGACTATAAAACTTTATGGTAGGCTTTTTTGCTTAACTTCGTATTATGAGGCTCCATGTTAACTTCATAATGTTTCATTAAACATGGTGTAGACGTGTCTTTGCTCCCTGCTCCTCCTATGCCTGTGTTTTTGCAGTTTCCTTGTACCTAGACCTGCCGAGAAACACGTAGGCCTTATAGCAGTTCTGTGTCCATGGGACACCCCCTTCCCCAGTGGTCACACTTGACTGAACCGTATGTAGACACTGACCCAAGTTGGGTCTATTGTGTCTTCTTCCTAGAAGTTTGGGACGAAGGCACTGAAAGACTGAGTCAGTGGATGGTGCCAGGTTCTGGAGCCACGTTTGGCACTAAGGCCAGTCAGTGGCACATGCAAACTAAAATTATACAGGAGGAGCAGAGCAGGTACAGTTCCCTTTGGAAGGGAAATTGAAGGAGCACATGCAGGGCCAGAGAAAAGAGACCATGTGGATCAGAGAGGGTTGGAGATGGAGAGACTAACTGCCTAATCATTTTCCTATTCCCATGAGATCCAGCTGTACTTCCTGTACTTTGTCTCAGTCCGGTTTCCTGTAAGTTTTTCATGGGGGAAATCATTTGAATAGATACCTGCTCCTTGTAATGAAAACATTCTCAACTAGAGCAATTCACTTAAGTGTTTTGTTTGTTTGTTTGTTTTTACCTTTAGTTTTTTCCCCCAACTTTTGCTTTGGTGTTGTTTAAATATACAGATGCTTTAAAATTTTCGATAGTTATATCTCTTATTTTTTCCTTGTTATTACTTCCATTGCATTTAAACTTAAATATTCTTTCTATAATCAGAGATCAGATAAAAATTCACCTCTATTTTTTTGTATGTTTGGAAAAAATGATATAACCTTTCACATTTAAATGTATAGTAGACGTGAGCTAATTCACAGAGTCCATGAATTCTCATTTATATAGAATTTATTTTGGTATATGTGTGAGATGAGAATCTGACTGAAACTTTTTTTTTATGAAATGCAAGTAGCTAATGAGTTGTTCCAGAATTATCCTTTTCTTTCCCATTGATTCGTGATATCTCCTTGGTCATATGTTTCACATGGGTTTGTTACTAGGCTATCTATTTTGTGTACTCAATTATTTAAAAAGAAAATATTGAAGAAAATATTTCTAGTCTATGGACAGCTATGCCCCTAGAAAAACTGACTGGATTTAGAATAGGATGGTGCTAAGTTAGTCTTAGGTTACCAAGTCATTTGATTCCTATGATTTTTCCCTCCAGGACTTTGAATGACAAGTTGATGTTTATGTTGGAATATATCCCTGTTCTTTCTGGGGCAGTGTGTGTAACCCTGACTTCTGGTAATTTCAGAAGTCTCAGTACAGGTTCTACATTACAGAATTTCAACTTATGAAATTGTGTTTTAGTTTAGAAAACACAAAACTGTCCAGAGTTTTAAAATGTGCTCATTTGAGCACCTGACAGGGATGATAAACACATACTGTCATTCTCTCTTTTTGCTTCCGTAGTAAATATTGTTAATTGATTAAGGTGTTCTTTACCATGCAACTTGGATACTACATCAGAATCCTTTTTAACACAGTACTCTAAGCAACTGCTATTACCAATTGATATTCCTTGGTGAAATGTAACCTACTTGCAAATTGATTCTAGCAAACGATATAAATCCAAGATTAAAGGTAAAATAGTGGAGCTATATTATGGAAATGGCTAGTGTAGATTTACGGTATTGTTTAAAAATTTTTTTTGACTGCGGCCCATATTAAATAACACATTTTACATTCCAAATTTAGTCATAAAAAGAAGAGGAGAATTGGACAAAAGATGGATGGCTTTTTGTTAGAATCAAAATAGGATAGCCTTAAAATAATTCTGATTATTCAGAAATAAAACACTCTTGTGTTTAATATTCTCAGCAACTGATATAAACAGACTGAATAATTTTTGTCTCAATCTCTTTGTGATTTACATGAAAAAAAATCCACATTTTTATTTCCCTGAACTTAAGTACCCCCTCAAGGCTTAGAATAAACCTCAGTAGAAATTTGCCAATATGTAGAAAAAAAGTTTGTACCATCATCAATTTTCAGGCCAGGCACTATTCATTAAGTTTGTAGTAGATTTATAGGCCTGAGGATTATCATCTCCCTGATGCCTAATCATTATTTAGTTAAGAAAACAACAACTCCGGGCCGGACTCTAACATTTGGAAGCTGTGTGGCCTTACCCAAATTACTTAAACTTTCTTGTCTGAAACCCTGCAACAGCTTTGTATTACTTCAAAATTTACGTTCTTTTTCTTTATTACAGCAAACTTGAATATTTTTTTCCTTTAAGTTTTGATCATTCAGCTACAGTTTCCATTTTATTCTTCTCTTGGTATTATATTATGTGCTAATAATGCAAGTGAGATGAAGGGATATTAAAACACGTTAAACCAAGCAAAGTCAAGTGATCCCGGGCGTATGTTAAACCAAGTCAGGTCAGGTGAAGCTAGGGTGTGCTTGGAGGCTAGACAAAGATGGAAAGCGGAGGGGAAAATGGCAACTTCACATCTCCTGAAGGGGATTGCACAGAGTTATATTTTATGTCCTGGTTATTTGGCATTTGGCTTTGGCATTTAAGGTAGGCAGAGGGAATATTTCTGGGATTTAATAACTGCTGTTTCCATCCTTGTCATGAGGATCTAGAAGTTTGTTAGATTGTGAGTGCTCCAGAAGTGTAATCAATACCCTCTGCCAGAGCTGAAAGTTGGAAGCTCTTATAGTCAGGATTTCAGTTCTGGCAACTTTTTCTTCTCTGGTAGTTCAAAAGTGAGGTATTCCTGGACTTGACCAGCACACCTATGAAAGGGACCTACTGAGAGATTTATGATGCTTAGTTGTAAGAGAAGACGACACCCATAGAACACTGGTCGTCCTGGCAGGACAAACAAGCAAGCAGTTGGAAATAGTTCAGAAATATCTGCCTCTACAATCCAGGAGGCAATATATGTCAGACTTGGAGAGCTCCAGTGAGGTGGCTACTCGTAACCCTGGAGTTGAAGACCATGGAAATTTAGCCTGCTGTCAAGTTTTGATCATTGTATAGAGTTATTGCTTCATTGGTTGAGGATTAGAAAATTGAAAAGGTAGAAAACTGGGATGTTATAATGTCAGCATGATAATAAAAATTTTAGAAGTACATGCTCATGGAAATAAAATTACAATCAAAGATAAGAGTGCCAAATGAAAAGTACATCTTGTTCCACTATTCATAGCCCTGCTCCCAAAAGGCCACACCAGTGATATTTTGTTTTTAGTTCTTCTAGTGGTTATCACTGTAACTCCAAATATCTATTTTATATAACTTATATGATATATATTTCTTGGCTTATAAATTCTAGCTTGTCTTTTAACTCTTTGCTGTAAAAGATGACTATTTCAGCTAACATCCATCATTCTTCTTCCTTTTTCCCTGTATCTTTTCCTAATTTTTTTTGTTTTGGCTCTTCTATTGGTTATACTTTAAATAATATGTTTGACTTTTACTTCTTGTTCCATCAACTTGAGACATACCATGTGGCTATCCATGGTGTAAGATGTGAAATTGATCACTGCTGCACTTTCTCCCATATCTCCTCACTACCTTTAACTCCTACTGTATGACAGTTCTACCACTATTTTTATACTGCCAAGGTTTAAAGTACTTACATTCTGCATGGAAACTTCAATTCTTTGTTGCTTTGTCTATATATCAATTCAGAGAAACAAAAAGAAATAAATATCATTTACAATAGTATGTTGTTCAATATTATTCACTGTAGAATTAGAGTGTAATTGAAGAGGAGATTTAATTTATGTTCTTAAATCAGGTCTACTTGAAGTAGAATATTTCAAGTTCCAAGTCAAGATTTTCTTTTCTTAGACTCCATAAATTTCTTATAATCATGCTTCATATTTTTGTCATGATTTTTTTGAGCAGTATTTTCTTTTTCCTGGAATTTCTAGTTTCCTTTAATTTTTCTTGTTGACATCAGAAACATAAGCCTTCTTCATTATCCACCACCCCAAAGCTAGCCCACAGATTCTCTAGCCAGCTGTTTTAGTATCTGCTCTCTTTTGGGTCCCCAATGTCAGAGGTCTCTTCATAGAGTGACAGATCCCACTTTCATTGCAGCTTCTCTTGTGCCTTCTCTTGTACCTTGAGTATTTCTTTTTCTAGTTCTGTTGTATCTGTCGGTGTAATCTCATATGCCATGCATTTTTAAGAGACTTTCCTAATTCTTTGGCCTGTTCATGTCCTATCCTTTTGTATATTTTTACCATCATTTCTGCAGGTTTGAGAAAGAGAGGGAGGTAAAACTACTTGATAGATTCAATACACTGAATTAGAGCCCCCAAACTTCTTGATTTACTGAGCAGACATTGAAAATAAAAGGAAAAATATACATCTAAAATTTATAGACTGCCCCCTTGATCTTAGAGAGGAAGCATTTACTCTTATGTGCATGAAAGTTTTGCTTTAAATTTGGAGTATCCTTTCCACCTATTTGGTCTCATAACCTACTTGGAATTAAGATACCACCTGAAATTAATGATGCTGCAAAATTGCTGTTGTTGCGTTGGCCTCATGTAGGTACCGTTATTCTATTACACGTACTGGGAATGGGATCTCACTTTATCATCAAATGAGATTCAGCGTCTACAACTCAGTAATTGTCAAAGGACAGAGTATTGTTTCCAATAAGGTCTTAAATGCAACATGTTGAGTTTACTGGAATCAGAAACCACCAGATGCGGCTAAGGAGTTTGGATTTTGTGAAATAGTGGTCTTTAATGGAAAAGGAGTGCGTATTGCTGGTGACCAGTTTCTAAAGGAGACAATATAGGAATAATTTTCTAAAGTTAGACTCCAGAAGGAGAGTCAGTTCAATATTAATAAAATGATGGTTTGGGAGGTCAGGAGGTGAAGTTTGTATGTGGCAGCCAGACGGGAAATGGAAGTGATGGAAGGTGGCTCCAGGACCCGCTGGGTTAAGAATATTATTTGTGTTCTTGGAAGAGCTCTTTTATTTCTCCATTCTGAAAATGCTTTGTGGCTCTGGAAAAAGGTGAAAGAACTATTTGTAAACCATGGGCATTGATGGTTCTGGGGGACAATGGCACTAGAGGCTAAAGGAGTTTTTGGGGTAGAGACTACAAATGTCAAAGTGCCTCTCTCTAACATGTGCCTCTCTTGTGGCTGTCCAGGTACAGAGGACTGAGTCTCTCTGCAGATAGAGATCTTGTCCATGCCCTTGAAGATCTCATAATCTTAATATATTTTTTAAGTACTTACTTTGGGCTTACTCTGAGCTCGGTGAAGAGAACACAAAATCAAAGAGATATGACCCATCCCCTGAGCAGTGTTTGGTTCATGGGTAAGTGAAGTAGTAAGAGGACTGAGTATGGGTAGCACCAAGAGACTTTTTGTAACTGGTGAAAACCCAGAGGAATGTGAGATGTGAATTTATAAAAAATCCCAAATTAAAGGAACACCCCATGAGCATCTGAATTCAGAAAAGATGTGAAGCATTGCTGTTAAAAATCTCCCATTTGTGGAGAAATAACACCTATGTCCCACCCATTAGAAGCTTGTCTGAATCAGTGCACCACTGGTTAAATGGTGCCAAGAGTCTCACTTTTTTTAAAAAAGTAAAGTTTTAAGTTTAATACAAAGTGCTCAATGAATTTTTACAAAGTAAGTACACTCCGTACCCAGAAACTGATTATTACCAACTCCCTCTTCCAGCCCCTACTCATCACTGCTCCCAAAGGAAAAAATAACCTGATTTCTAACAATATAGATTAGTTTTGCCTGGTTTTGAGCTCTGTATACATAGAATAATATATTATGGTTTTTTTGGTCTCTGATTTCTTTCAGTCAAAATCTTGTTTGCAAAATTCATCCATATGTTCTTGTATAGTTGCAAATTGTTCATTCTCATGGTGGATTAGGGGCCCATTCTGCGAGTGCACCACAATGTATCCATTCTGTTGAAACTTTGCATTATTTCCAGTCTTTGGCTCTTACAATTAGTACTGCTAAAAACATTTTTGTACTTGTCTTTTGGTAAAGGTATGTACACATTTTTGTTGGGTATATACCTAGAAGGGAAATTGCTGGTTCCAGCGATACCCAACCTTTTTGGCACGGGGTTGGGGGCGGGCTGTGGGATGGCAGATCTCAGACTGTGATGAGAGCAGCGAGGGGAGAAGAGACTGTAAATACAGATGTAGCCTCACTTGCTAAACCGCCCACGTCCTGCTGTGCGCCCTACCCAACCCCCCACCCCACCCAGGTTTCATGGAAAACAATTTTTCCAAAGGACTGGGGCGGCCGGCAGGGGCGGGCGGCGGAGCTCTACTGCCCGGTCGCTAACAGGCAGCCGGTGGTACCGGTCAGTAGCCCTGAGGTTGGGGACTGCAGGCTGGATCAACTTTGGTAGATACTTTCTCAAAGTCGTTGTACCAATTTATATTCCTATCCGTCAGCACTGTGTAAGAGTTCCCTTTGTACCATATCCTTGCCAACACTTGGTTCTTTTTCATTTTAGCCATTTTGGCAGGTATATACTAATTGAATTTTGTTGTTGTTTTTCCTAGCATAGAGGTTTTTCAATTAATGATTTTTTTTAAAGCTTTTCCTTTGTAAAGGATAGATCTGTGGTGTATCTGCCCCTCCACTTGAAAAGAAAGATCATTTTGGTCTTGAATTAAAACATTGATTTCTTAAACCATAGTTGATTCCTGGTATATAATTCCCATTTATGTTTAAAATTTGGGCTGACAACAAGAGTAGAAATGATTTTGGTTATAATGCCACTAAAAGAGGAGCACAGAGAGGTGTTCTTGAAGAAAGAAGCATGTCAGTTGTTAGCAGGATTGTATTTGCTCTAGAGTTGAAGGTTTTACAATTTGAAAATGTAAGTACATCTATTTCTTATTTTCTTTTAATTACCCAAGAAACATTTATTGACTACAAACCATTTTTTGGGACTAGGCATTGTGGGGAATATAAAAGTGAATCAGATATATACCATCCTTCTTTTAGCAGAACAGTAAGAGAGATCTGGCTCTGCAGGAATTACAAAATATAAAGCAGAAAGTAGTAAGTATCGTAAGAGAGATGGAGGCAGATGAGTTTTTTCCATATAATCTGATTTTCTTTTTTTAGGGGAAGGATAGTATTGATGAGCTTGAATTGAGTGAGGAAAAAAATTGGATTTGAGTTAGAAGACCTGGGTTATATCCTGGATCTTACATTTACTAAGCACGTGGCTTTGAAAAGACTACTGAATCTATTCCACCCAATTTTACTCGAACATGGGGACAGTAGTACTTTTCCTGCTTATAGAACATAGTTATTGGGAAGCTTATAACAGGTAATATATACAGTTTTACGTAAACAACTTATACAAAATAGGTATCATTTCTTTCAGAGAATAAACACTGTTCTTTAAAATATGGAATTAATTTATATTCTTCTAATTCCAATGAGGTATATCATGGGCCAGTTCTAGGAATAGTGGACATGGATTGAATTTAAGTTATTAGTAGGTAACACATATAAGATAGCAAAGAACCTCTTTATGGCACCTCCAGCACATGTCATTTTCCTACCGGTCTGGTGAGAGCCAGTTGTTTTGACTTTGATGCTGACTGCCTTGGAAAGCCCATGCTGTGCCCAGGGTTTAGCTTTCCCACAGACCTGACATTTGTATGTTGTTTTGTTTTCCTTGATCTTCTCCCCTTCTTCCCTACTGTCTACTGTTTGATGAATGTAGCTGATGCTGCAGATTGTAAATGGGCTAAAGTGGGACAAAGAAGTGTCTGGAATTGTGGTTCTCAACCCTGACTGCACAGTAGGGTCATCTCAGGAGCTTTAAGGATACGCTGACAGCCAGGCTCCGGGGCCTCACTCCTAGAGGTGTTGAAGCAAGAGACATAGGGTGGAGCCCATCAGTTTACTTTTGCTACATCTCCCAGCTAATTCTGAAGCAGGTGGTCTGGGGGCCACACTTTGAGAAACAGTTTTTTGTAGTGTCTTAGAAACTGGTATCAATATGACAGTAGCCATCTAGAGACATTACATTTCATTACATGGGTTGCTAAGGCCATCAGAGAGAGGCATTTTTCAACACTTGGAAACTTATTTCTTTGTTCATCCACCATTTCTCAAACACCTCCGTTTGAGGCACAGTGTTGGGGGCTGCAAGGGATACGAAGGATGAATCCAACACAAATGTGATGTTCACTAAGAATAGGGATGATCATAAAACTATAATCCATAGCCCATATAAAGGCTTACTTCTAAAGTTGGTTTATTGAGGTGAAAATTGTAACTAGTCAAAACTATCCTTGGAAAATTGCTGAGGACAGTAACACTTTGGAGACCAACAGGCTGCCTTCAAAACACTCAGCACAAGCCATTTTTCTCTAACTTTGGGGCAGAATCCTGCCTCTGCAGTTGAATTTCAGATGTGGCTGGCTTGCATTTAGGGATAATGCCCGGAAAAGATATGTCTTTAAATACTGGATCATACTGCGTTCACAGGACACGATCAGTCCATGGCTCCCAAATCAGGTTCTCTGAAGCATGTGCTATGTGAGTGGGACAGAATCGGGGTGGGGAGAGTCACCTTCCCGGGTGACTAAATAGGGTTCCCTTCTTGCTCATGCTGTCACTCTCTTCACCTGTTGTTGTTTATCTAAATTTTCCTAAGGTAAATGTGTCTAATGATATAATACCCTATTCTATAATGTGAAAGGTGATAAAGTGTGCAGACAGACACGGCAGCCCAAATTGAGAAAAATTTTAACCAACTTCAAAATAACTGTAAAAATTACCAAGGAGAGAACATTTATCAGATTTTAATAATGTCTATTGATGAGGAATAAGGTAAAATCCAAGAGTAAGTTTGTTTTGAGAGATTAACTGGAGATATAAAAAGCTATACCAAAAAGATTCATAAAAGGTAAATAAAAAATAAGACATTAATGTATGAATGAAAAAGTAAAGCATTTCTCTTTAAGGGTTCCGAAATGAAAACGAAAAGTAGAATAATCATGTTTCACCATAGTCTTGCTTTGACCACACTGCAAATGAACCAGACCCATTAAGAATACCCAGTCACAGTCAGGCAGGGAATCGCTGGGCTGGTCACATTCAAGTCCCCATGACAACGGCGACACGGAAGCCACTGGCAGGGCCTCTAAACCTGAAAAGCCTCGTTGTTATTTTTGTGTTCTTGTTGTATTATTTTGTATACTTTATGGAGCCCTTAAACACAGACACAACCACATTCAGCCAAACAGTCCAGTCCTCCCAGGGACATTTGGCAAAGCTGAGTAGGTCTTTCTCTGATACTGACTCCATGGACGGAAACACTGAATCACCACTGCCTGTGTGCCTATGTGTGGTTCCACCTGAAACTCTGTGTTCAAAAAAAAAAGAAAAAGGAAAAAGAGCCCTGGCTTCAAGAAAAGGGAAGAGACTTATTTTCCTTGTTGGCTTACTTTGGGGCTTCAATCATGTTTGTTAACTTTTGGTGACTCCTACACTGGCCACCCTAACACCTCAGCAGCTGGGATGAGAGGACAAAGGCCCACAAACCTTATATCTACAGACATAAGGTTCTATCTAAGTCAAGCTGATGAACTGTTAAATTATGTTCTTACTTTCTGCTTTGACAAATATACCCTCCTAATGACAAAAGAAAAGTGGATGAAGCCATGGTTTTTACGTAATAGAAATTTAGCAAAATACTAAAGATGACTAAATTTAATTATTATGTATGCCTTGGTATTCTGTTGATGGGCCAGTATTGTTTGGATGAGTAATAAAATACATGCATAGTTTATCGATTATTATGTATTTATTCTGTAAGATATATTTTTTGTTTTAGCAAAATATATTGTTATACTTAATATTTTCATAATTTAAGTACTCTTTATAGAAATGAGCTCAAGGATTAAAAGTAAAACGTATTTGTATGCACACTATACAATTTGATTATATTTTGTCAAAAATAGAGTACATATAAAAATCAAAAAATTATTTACCATATACTATATATTTTAAAAGTTACATTTCTCCTAAAATAGCCTAGAATTATTCAAAGTAAGCAGTAAAATACAAATTAAAATTGATGAATGCAATAATTTCTAAATAAAATGGATATTCAAAATTTATTTTGAAGTTTTGACTATTTTTATAAATGTAAAACCATTCATAATTCTGACACTCAAGTTTCATCTGGTTGCCAAGGTAAAGAATTTTTATTATTCTACACCTATATTATGTCTAGAGTTACATATAGATAAATTTAAAAGTAATATAAATTGCTTAACATTATGAAATATTCTTGAACCTCTGCAACTGTTGTGATACAGTAGTAAATTTCGAGCACCTCTGGTGTCACAAACTGGTACCTGCAGAGAAGAAATAACTCTCAGTTAAGGGAGAATCTATCGCATTCATAGAGGGGAAAGTTTGATAAGGAAATTAATTTGTCTTTTTTTCTTGCCCAAGTACTTTTGGGGCTCAAATTCTCCTCTGCTCTGTGGCAGTGTTCATCTTGACTTTTGCAGTGGCATAATCCACAAACCTTCTCAGCATTTGGACATAGGACAAGAAATATGGAGATGACTAAGCAGTGTTGGTCATGAGACTGACAGTCTAGGATTCTGGGTAGTACTATGCTAGCATAGAGTGCCAAATCCTGAGTGACAGGGATACTTGTGTGTTTCTAACATGGGTGTGTGTGTGTGTGTGTGTGTGTGTGTGTATGTGTGTGTGTTATACTGAGTCCTCTCAAGAGTTCTTGGTGGAAGATACCACAGCATGCAGGATGCTATCTTACTCATCTTTGCAGCCGCAGTACTCAGCAGCCACAGTACTCCTTGCCTGGCACTTAGCATGTGCTTAGTGGACATTTGGTGAGTTAATGGAGGGAACACTTGCCTGGTGAAAGCTCCAGAAAGAGTTGCCTTCCTCTCCTTTTCTCTAAAGTCATGAGCTATTCATAGTCCAGATTCACCTTAGGGACACAGATTCAGACCAGGGCTGATCCAGGGTTCTATTCTGGAGCTCAGTCACTGCAGAAGATCTGACCTGGGGGCAGCCCATCTTGAACCCAGGTCATAAATCTGAAACTGTCCTAAAAGGCCTCATTATATCTCATTAGCTGCATATTATTTAGATTTCCATGATTTTTTCCCTTTCTTACTCCTTGTACTAAGACAACTTTTTGGCCAGCGTTAATACTTCTAGGGAGGAAAAAGAGATAGAGCAGCTGGTGGAGTTTGTCTCCCTCTTTCTGAATCCAGGTTCACAGTCAGTGCCTTCCCCAAGTCCCTTCATGAGCCTCTCTAGAAATGGAAGCTCAACAAGCTGAGTCTGGATCGTAGATTAGTAAACCAAGCACCAGGCAAGGAGCAAGGAGACTTGGATTCCATCCTTTTTCTGCCATTCATTAGCTGTATGCCCTTCACTTAACTTCTTGGGACTTCAGATTTTCCATCTGTGAAATGAGGGAATTTGTACTAGATTTTCAAGGTCACACTTGTTCTAAAATTATTTGGTTTTATTTTACTGTAATAACTGGGAAAAATATTTTCTAGGTTTTTGCGTATAATGAACTATGACAAGTTTTAGGACTGTTTGGGGTGAGACAGCAGATTTAATAGATACTTCCAATGCTTATATAGCTTGCTGGCTCTGGCTAAGTGGTATTTGTTTATTAACTCATTAAGAACAAAGAAGATCTACCTGAAAATCATTTATTCACCACCTTCCATGTGCTAGGCTGTTATTCTGTGAGGTGCTAAGTCTTCAAAAATGAAGAAGCCAAAGTGCCTGCTCTCAGGAAGCTCAGATAAGCATTGCAAACAATTAATTCTAGTAGAATGTGATGTGGTATTACTGACAGTTTTTCAAAGTGCAGAGGAAGGCACGAAGGACAGAAGGGTTCTTGTTGAGGAAAAGTGGCAAGAGAGTGTCAGGAAAGGTCCCCAAGTGAGAAGACCCGTAAGGATAATACTAGGAATATTTTAATCTTGAAGCTCCCCAGTAGTATTAATACAAGAGCTATTTGGGCAGTAGCTTTTGACGACTCTACTCTTTTCAGCAAACCAATATGACAACAGTGATTGGTATTAATAGAGAGGATAAACCAGAAAGCTTCAGACCTTGCTGTGGGCCAGCTGCCTTTAATTCATGTATTTCTCTATGGCAGCGGATGGTTCAGGTTTCAAATGGTGCATATTTTCCTGCAGTGGACCCAGGGGAGGACATACTCTTGAGCAGAACCTTAGAGATGGATTTATGGGCATATCGTTCAAGCTTTTATACTACTTGTCTCATTAGCAGTGGTGGGAATGGTTAGGGGTAGAGGAAGGAAGAGGCCGGAGATGCTTGGTATGCAAATGATTTCATAGTCAGAGTTACGGCTCTGAGAGGAAGAAATTCCCATCCCTCCTTATGAATCATTTAACATAAGGAACATAGTACTGAATCTACATATAGCAAGTTCTCTAGAAATAGTCTATGCATCAATAAATAGTTCCTGAATACATCTATGTAACCGGTACTATTGTAGGCACTTAATAAATATTTTTGTAATAAATTAATTTCATTTAACTAATAAAAGAACAACCAAATTACCTATGTGAACATTTGATTGGCATGAAATAGAAATGAAATAATGATTAACCTCTAACCACACGGTATACAGATGCATCCCTCCATGAATATGTAGCTTGCCAATGTCATCCAAAGAACAATTGTTTTTGTAAAACGTCTACTTGTTAAGTAAAGGAGGAAAAGAAGAGATTAGTTTAGCTTTGTATTTCCATTGGGTACTCTTCTAGTGGTTGTCCTCTACTGTTTATCTCATTATCAGACACACGTATTTGGGATAACCTATGCAACACTGCAGAACTGGAGACCAGAAATTAACATTCTAAATAGGTTAAAGGTAACAGAACTTCCTCTCAATATTTATGCAGGAGACAGGGAGGAGAGGTATAAACCTCGTAGACATTCCAGGTATCTCGGGACTATAAGGAAGCAAAAGCAAACATGAAGGTCTTTTTATTTTATTTGGAAGATTGGGAAAATAACAAGAAAAGAAATAACTCTGAGGTATTGTTCGTTTCTTATTTGGTATGAGGATATATTTTTAGTTAGTGACATTTGAAAATTGCAATTTTTATTATGAGGTTCATCAAAATGAATTTTGTCACAGGTTTTTGTCGCAGGTTCATCAAAATTCATGAAGTCCCATCTTCAGCCACCTATTGTACAATTGGCCATTTGAAAATAACATCCAGGGAAGGTAGGATAACCCTAATTTTGTGTCAGAGGAAATTGCCTTCTCAGGCATCACCCAGACCACATTTTCACAATTATGTGTCCAACTTCTCCAGACCAATTCAAACTCTACCTTTTGGCCCAGCTCTTTGTCTTTCAAAGCACTTGTAGAAAATCTGGATAGGACCCAGTGGAACAACATGTTCTATCTGAAAATAGCCAAAGCAATTCTCAAAAATATATTGGAAAAAAGATGGGAGTTACCTAGAAAATGAAAAAAAGGAGAGAAGGAAACCTATTTAGATCATAGCAATCTCAACCAGCTTGTGCTTATCTGGACAATGAAAAAAGTTGCATTGGAGTGGATTTTTCAGCCGCTGGGCCCATCTTCAGCTCAATTTATTGACGATGCTAATTCTGTACACCGAACTGAAGTGCTACATCCGGATCCAGGCTTCCTTGCTGAAGGCTTATGCCTGTCTTTGAGATTTGTCTTATTATTCCTCACCTTTCTGACTTGAATTTTCCCCATTCTATCTGAGTTCTATTTTCATTGCCTTTTCCAGCTGGCCTTTCCTTGCCAATTGGGTACCGAAAAGGATTCTATGTTTACAACTGTGTTCTGGGCATGAGACAGTTTGCTAAGAGATGAGACCAGTTAGAAACAAGGTAGGGAAAGGTAGAGGGAAGGAAATGACAACAAGTAAAACAGTCTTTACTGATCGGATTCTTAAATACTTGGATAATTGGAAGAATAAGTGAGCCTTTAAAATTTGTTTAATTTAAATTAGTTGTGTCATGGTGGTGGAGGTGCAAAAATCAAGGTCAAGGGCCATTCGTTCACCTGGGATCCAACCAGAAATTAAATAATGGTTATTTAATTTCTTAAAAGAATTTATTTGTAATAGGTCTGACCTAATATAAGCTGTTTTTTCCTAAATTTCTAAAAGCTGTGGTGTTAATGGGGCCTGGTGTTATAGTCTATGGCCTATTCTTTTACATAAAAAACCCCTAAGAGGGGAAATAAAAATCCATTACCAGTGGGCTGTGCCCTGAAAATAAATCTTTATGTATTTCTCACTTGTGAGTTCCAGGGTTTCTCAAAGAGTAGACTACCTAGCTTGGGATGAGGAAGAGGCCTGTTTACGGTGTTGTCAAGTATAGCTGAAAGAAAAAATGAGGGTTGTTTGGAGGATCCTCTAAAGCAAGCTTTCAAACTTAGTGAGCATGGGAACACCTGGAGGGTTCCTTAAAACACATCCTGCTGGGAACCCATCCTCCTAGTTTCCCATTCAGATTCAGTGAGTCTAAGAAGAGACCCAGGAATTTGCATTTCTAACGAGTTCCCAGGTGAGACTGATGCTGCTGGTCCCAGGAACCATCCAGAACCATTGCGCTAAAACCAGGGAGACGTGAAAAGGAGACGGAGGTTGAGTAGCTGGGCTGTGTGTAATGACATAATGAGCAATGTCAGTTCATTTTGTGTGGCAGCACTTTAGTGCCAGTACATTTCCCCATTGTTTTATTTCTTAGGGCTTTGTCTTAAGATACAGATGGTCCCCTTTGAAGACCAGCTACCTTGTGCCTCTTGGATATTCCTTGACTCTGCATCACCAGGTACCTTTGTTTTCTTTTTCACTGTCTTTGCCCTTTTCTTAAATTCCTGTTTTCTCTCTTAACCTTTACATATTCTCTGGCTCGTAAGACCTCACTTTGAGCTAAGAGTGACATGTATGCTGTTACAAGTAGGATTTATCAAATGCTTCTTTGCAAGGGCTTCTATTTGGGATTGTCTTTTTGCATTGTTGTTATGTAAACGTTCTATTATTATATAACAAGGTATGAAGACTGTGCGGGGGAAGGGGCTTAGATTTATAGTAATGCTTGTGTGTTTCAAGGTGCTTTGCAAATATTTATATTAGGTGTTTCATAAATATTAGTTGGTCAATTTACCTACCGAGCAGTCTTTGCAGTGTCATTTTAGAGAGGATATTAAAACATGTTTTATAACAAAAAGATGGAAGCTCTGAAAAGTGGCGAATCAATTTCAACCAATAGTTTTAAAATTTGTAAACTCTTATTAGTTGTACTCTCCATAAGTTGCAAACAGAAGTGGGCAGAAAGGAGCAGTCTCTTCTATTTTGGCTTAATATAAATAATAGCTAACATTCCCACGCCTCTGCACCACAACAGTCATCAAGCTAAGCATATTTTACGTATTCTCTCATTTAATCATTACAACAACCATAATATTGGTGCTGGCATTACCCTTGTTTCACTGAGGAAGATGAGGCTACTATATAGTGATAGATTGTAAGTATCAGAGCTGTGATTTGGGCTTTGGGCTGCTTGGCTTCAAAGCTCAAACTTTTAGCCATAATGCCGCACTGACATGAAGTGTCCCCTACCTATTCTCCAGGAGGCTACTCAGGCATTCAGAAGGTGTTTTGTGCTCTTTCGTTGTGGTAATAACCAGGAGAAATGTGTAGGATGCTAGTCTAGCGGTTAAGAATCAACTGGACCAAGGCTTGAATCTCATTCCCCTGACACAGAGCTTAAGGGAGTAAGTTCCTTAACCTTTCTGATTTTTGATTCCATAGCTGAAATATTAGGATCACAATTCTGTTAAATAATGCTAACAAAACATTTAGCACAGCACCTGTAAGTGCTCAAGAAATGTGAGCTGGCATTACTACAATTACAATACTGCTTAATACTACCACAGATTACATTAATGAAAGTGAATGAGGAAATCAGTCATTGGAGTCATGTGTAAAAGGGATACTTGGAAATATTGACTGAACTGCAGGCATCTCAGGGGCTGAGAAATATATAGCATGTCAATATTTTTTTTAGATATCAAGGTAAAAGCATGGCACCCACCAGTTAGTCCTACAAGGCTGCAAGCAGGTTAATAAAGATATGTATCTATGGACATGAAAGATTTGTAATGAAGTACTCATGATCAAGTTTATGTGAGACATACCTCCTCCCCATCACTTCGTCTGGATGGGGCTCTAGCAGAGCTTTGTGGGCTGCATGTGGAGACCCCTGAGTCATTTGGACAGAAAGCTGTTGGAAGAGGAGGAGGAGAAGGTAAGGACCAAGTCAGGATTAAGAGGTTACACTATATGGGACTGAGAAATTTGGAATTTTTTAAAAACTTTTTACTATGTTTTTTCAGGTTCTCTGCTTTCTTGTTTGTTTGCTAAATAAATTGAGGGCCGTGGTGGCTTTATATTTGAAAGCCTAGGGTACCAGAAAGAGCATGGTCTTTAGGGTGAGCCGACTGGCTTGAGATTCTTACTGTACCACTCACCAGCCTAGTGACCTTGGGGAAACCGCTGACTCAGCTGTGCCACTGTCCTCTGTAAAGCAGGAACCATAGGATTGTTCTTCTCTTTAACTTCCAGGGTGGTTGTGAGGGCCAAGGAAGGTAAAAGTGTGAAGTGCTGAGCTATGCAAACATTTTGCTGAAAGAGCTGCCGTACAGCTACTTTGCACTTCTGTCCCTCCCCATGTCCTCTTTTCTTTTCTCGTTCCCTGTACTAGTTCCTCTAAACTTCCCCACCTAAATCTGTAAAAAAAGAACGGGAAAGTTTAAGGATTGAAAAAAATAATCATGTTTGTGCTGTTGGCCTTCGTCTGTCGAGGTTGAGCATCGTGGTCCAGCCATGAGCAGCCTCCCTTCTCTACCCGCAACCCTCCTGCAGCCTCCTGCTGCAGCTGCTTGGAAACAGAGCCTCACTGGGGACACCTTTCTGGTTGTTTAGGGCCCAGTTCTCCTCGCACTCCCTAATCCCAACCTAAGGGTTTTCTCAAAGTGATGTATTGAAGGCCTAGCATGAGCCAGGTGATAACGTGTTATAGACGAGGCAGCAAGGCAGGGAAAAGAGAAGTTACTAACCCAAGGCTCCTAAGTGAGGGAGGAAGAAGTAGAGCTTTTCATGATACTGTGCCGTGCTTCATCCGATCCACTGAACAAGGGAAGAACAGGAGAGATCCAGGGCCGGAAGAGGGGAGAGTTGGAGGAAAAGACAAAAAGTGAAAACTGGAAGTGGCTACTTCCTTCCTTCTCCAGCAATAAAAACATTTATACAAACATACCTCCACATTATAATATAGACATTGCATAGCACTACACATACACATATATATGTGTGTGTGTATATATATATATATATATTACAAACATACCTCCACATTATAATATAGACATTGCATAGCACTACACATACACATATATATGTGGCCTGTTTACGGTGTTGTCAAGTATAGCTGAAAGAAAAAATGAGGGTTGTTTGGAGGATCCTCTAAAGCAAGCTTTCAAACTTAGTGAGCATGG
>NW_012148675.1:666965-702789 GCF_000956105.1 Propithecus coquereli | reverse complement strand
CTAGAATTTGTCTTGGTGTACAGAGCCCTGTATTAAATTTTCTCATAACACATGTTCTTTCCACTATAGATAATTTTAAAAAAGTTTCCTTGAATTCAGATAAATTTTCTTGTATTAATTTTTGAATACATTCACTATTCCATATATTAGGCTATTTCAAGAACCTAAGTTATCCTACATTTTTTGTATCAATTGTCTTTTTTCTCATTGTTTTATCTTTTTAAATATGCATGTGTCCTAATTATCTGAAACCTTTATTCTATGCCTGCATTAATAATTTGATTATCAATGGTGCTTATTCTGTTCCTTGCTCTTGTGAGTTATTTGTTACTTCTTTAATGATGCTCTTTGGTTTTACAATGTATTTTCACAGGTCTTCAGTTTTCCTTTTTATAACACTCTTGTTTCATCCTTTTATCTTTGATCCAATATTGAATTCATATTCTTGTTAAGATGATTTTGTCAAGAAGCAGTTTTGAGAAAAGTTCCTTCAAGTTTTTTGTTTGTTTGTTTTAGATGGTATGCTTCTTTTCTGGTTGTGAAAAAAAAAATCTTCTCCCAATTAAATTGAAAAGTCCAGAATTATGTTGAGACACCTGCATGTTTTGATTATAATTTCCTAACTGAAATTTCTGGTAGAAACCAATACAGCAAAAAGGATTTGTAGATAATCAAGGTGAACACAGACATCTACATAGCTCACACCATTTCATCAAGAGTTTCTTTATTATGACTTATAACTTGTAAGTTTTCTAGTCCTGCTGTGTCCCAATTCCTGGGCCTCTTATAGACAGGAACTCGTGTGCTTTCTGTGGAGTCAGAGAACATTTCAAATTTTCACTCCTAGGCTTAAGCACAGAGAAAGATTACGAAATCCCTTCCTTTCACCCCTGTCTTCTTTGTATGTTAACTAGACAATGAGTACATTAGAAATTTTTAAATTAAAGTTTAAATTGTCACATGCTGGGAATCTTCTCTATAGCTTAAGCAATTAACCGCATCTAACAATGATTTTTTTTTGGCATTAGAAGCTAAAAAAAAAAAAAAAAAAAAACCTAATTGGCTGAGAAGATTAGGTGCAAAGAAATAAAGGCAGAGTCACATCTTTCTGAGGAAAACACTAACGTATTCATAGGGAAGATACCAACACTTAAGACTTACGTGGTATTTAAACAGCATTCAAGTAATAACAAGATAATTGGCAAGAAAATTAACCAGCTTCATTTATGAGAACTCAATTCATCATGATGCCCTATGTTCTTACAGTTTCTCCTCAATGCTCTCACATTTAAAAGGAGGTAATCTATTTCTATTACAAGTGCTAAATTTTGTGGTCTTCTCAAATGATGCACAGTAATGGGCTGTTTCAGCAAATATAACCAAATCGTTTCATTTACTTTAGCATGCAAATTCAAGCTCCCTAGAGTAGTTCCAAACCGAAAAAAGTTGCTAGCATGGCAACTTGATGGCTTTGTTTGATTCTCCTTGGGCTGAGAGCAGAAGTTAGCTAATAATTTTTATGATCTTACATGGAAAACATTACACCACCATGCAAAATGCTCAATAGTATAGTGATTTTTGTTCAAAGTACATGTCCACCAAAATCTCCTTTCTAAATTCCTACCTTCGAGAAATATTTAATAAAGTATAAAATCTAAATTTTGTTAAACTTAAGAGTCAATTCTAGACATATAAGAAGGGGAAATCCGTTTTTCCAATACTTGCTAAAATGGGAGAAATGTAAAAGCCAGAAAAATCTAGATACTATAAGTAATTTTTCTCTATTCTAGTAGTTTATTATTCATCCATAGAACCCTTCACTCATAAGAATCATTGTGGAAATCTGGACCCTCTAGGGATGTATTCTCAAGGTAAAAGATGTCCCAGTCTCTTTTCTTGCCCGTTCTTATTTACGTTTATAAAACTTCCCTATCATTTAATTTCCTAGCTGAGGCATATGTAATATCTGAAATACATTTGTCTCAAAAAACCAAAAGTAGTGGGAAATGAACGTATCCATCCAAAACGACATGGTGCCAGTTAGAGTAAGAGTAAGGTAGATTCACTTACCTCCACTTTCAAAAACAGGACGAATAATTGTTTGAGTACCTCCTGGGATGGCCATTTTGTCAAAGGATACATATAACTCTTGCAAGGAACTTTGGGAGGAAAACACCCCTTCCAGAAAAATACAGGGCAATCCGCAGAGTTCCTAAGAATTGAGTCAGAGGGTGAGGTTCCACAGGAAAATGCAGTGGCTACCGCTTCTCTCGGTTGTCCATAGATAAATGATGTTTTCTGGGATTCCCTGGTCAGACCTGAAATCCGTGAGCCTGGTCTTAGTGGCTATGCAGCAAATATTCTAGCACTAGATTGGGCTACAGGAGAGGAGCTGGGACGCTTATCAGGAGGGAGGTAATCGATTAACCCCCATGGATTAGAGGCCGTTTTTATGCTATGACTTTCAAATTTATCTCTGGTTAGGTTCGTGAGTTCCAGGTTCACATATCCATCCACCTATTTGATGCATCACACCTCGTAGACATCACAAAACTGATGTGTCTGAAATAGGACACTTGATTCTTTACTACCGCCTGATTTGCGTCTTCCCTATCTTAACAATGATGTTTCCATATGTTGATCCCATTGCCACAGAGAAGCCCTGGAATCATCCTTAATAATTCTTTCTGTCATCCTGCTCCACATATCCAATCCTTCAGCAAGTCCTGTAAATCTTCTCCTGTAGTTTGTAAATGTGCCTGGAATCTATCCACTGCTTTCTACTGGTCCAGGCTACCATTGTCTCTCATTCTGATGAAAGCAACAGTCTCTGAATTTACTCTTTCTCCTCCCCAAACCCAGCCCATTCTCCATTTGGTGGCAAAGCTAATCTCTCAAAAGACATATCAGATTGTTGCTGTCATAATCAAAACCTTTCGACAATTTCTCAACAAAATAAAGATGTTTGAACTCCTTAAGATGGGCTAAAAGCTCTGCGTGATCAGGCCCCAGCCTCCCCCCAAGCTTACCAGGGCTCCAGCCACTCAAGTTGTCTCTCGGAGTCTCATTCTGAGTCTTTCGCACCTGAGGGCCTCTTCCCGGATGTGGACAACTTCCCTCTAGTAGTCTTTATCTCAACCTCTATTTGTTTCCTCCAACAGGCTTATTTGCACTTCATTACACCGGAATTGTTTTATTCAGTTGCTTGCTTACCTATATCTTCTCTGTCTTTGCCCACTAGTATGTACCGACTATGAGGACAGAGACTGTCTTTGTTATCCCGCCCTTAGCGTAGCACATAGAGGGAACCCAAGAAATGCTTGTCAAATCAGTGAATGAAGGAATGACTAGTGTGACACAGGCAAGACTGTGACATAAAGACACACTGTAGGCTCTGCAGGGGGAAAAGCCTGAGCTGAGACATGGGCCAAATCTATAACAGTGTGAATCAATAGGAAAATGCAGCTTGATCACCAAATGCCAAATCTAGGGCTGGGGAGGCCCCCTTGACATTTCACAGAAGTGATTTCAGAACAATAAACTTGTCAGACTCAATTAAGAGGTAACGTAGAGAGGAGATAGAAATGAATAGGAATGAATATCAAAAGGGTTTGGGCAATTTTACAAATACTGGTGTCATAAAAGGCCACCAAATGAGGCCCGAATGATGGGAATTATATAGGCGAGGTAGGAAGATCCACTACCCATTCCCTTTTTTGAGGGTCGTAGCTCTGGCCAGTCTTTGGGTTGAACTTAATATGCACAAAAGCAACCACCACATTTTAGTTTTAAACCGAGAGCTGTAGGAAGTGCTTTATCCTCCCAACTCTATCTGGTGGACACTGCTTTCCTGGTATGAGGACATAGTCTCAGGAGGCTAAATGACCAGCTGTAGGTCATGTTTGGTGAGAGAAGAGCTGCAGAATGAAAGCAGTGCTGTCGCCAGAGCCCCTGCTCCTACCTTCTGTCCTGATCTTAATTCATATTCAGTATCCCAAGTCCTAGGGAAAATGTCAAGGTAGAGAAAACTGCATTTAGCATCTTTCTCCATCCTGTGCCCTCTTAGGTGATCCCCACTCAGTCCCCGTAATCAGTTCTCAGCACTCCCCCTGGTTAAAGTCTCTTTAGAAATAATGAAAGCTGATAAGTCATTAACACCTTAGTGTGAATTAGCTAATGGCCTTATGGGGAAACACTGACCTTTGTGGGGTGAAATATTTTAGCTGGAGGCATTCTCCTCCCCCTTGAATCCCAGACTGCTCCTCTGGGGCCATGCTGGCTAATGAGCATGTGTGGGCAGAGGAGTTCAATAAAGATTGACTGATTTATTGATCTATGGAAGCAAAGCTGAGCTTAATCTTCCCTTGCAGCTGCTCCTTTCCTTCACATCTCTGGAGATCCGGGTGTGGCCCGGCCCAACACCACCACGCATCGCCTGTACTACTCCTTTGAACCAGGCCTTACCAGGAGTTTGGTGTGAAGTTAACCAGTGGCAGTGAAACATCTAGAGACCCTATAGAGGAGGGGCCAAGTCTGAAGCTTGTACTCCAGGGTTGTACTCCTAGCAAGGCAGGAATTCCCATATCACCTGAGGGGAAAGCTCTCCAAGGCCTTTCCCACTGCCAGGGGGAATGGGGGAGTAACCTGAATCCCCCAGAGAAAGGACAGGCCAAGGCAGCTCTGGGGCCCCTGCCTCTATGTATAAAGTCCTATGAAGAAACTGGGACTGGCTCTCAGACCGTGCACTGTGGGAGGAGAGGTGGCCCTGGAGCTCTGGGCCCTCTTTGCACATTGGGCTGGGAAGAGAGAGATGCCAAAGTGACTGCCCCAGCTGGTAGGTGGAGAAGGCCCAGTATCTGGCACAGAGCAGAGCCCTGGAGTGGTCTTCTGAGCTGGGCTGCCTCATTTGGGCTGAGCGGTTCCCTGCTGCTGAGTGCTGAGCGTGCAGTGTGGCTGTGGCAAAGGTGGCAGTGGTGGTGGGTGACCATTGTAACCAGAAATGTTTGTCTTTGGGGTCCACACTGCACACCCCATGTTCAGTTCTGGGGCTGCACTTTGCAAAAGACCCATAGAAACTACTCAACATCCAGCGTGGAGATGGGGTGTTACTCTCTGTCTGGTGATCAGCCATGGAAATAACTGAGTCTACTTACCCTAGACACAAAGAGACTTAGAGGATGCTCAGGAACCAACTTCAAATACTTGCAGGATTGTCACACAAAGGATGGCTTTGACTTGTTCTGTGTCTCCCCAGATGCTGGTAGGTGGTGGAGTAGGTGGTGGAAAGGAGAAGATGAATCTCATCCAAAGGGAGAGTTTTCTTATGACCAAATCCATCTGAAAGTGGAACGTGCATTCCCAGAAGCGGGGTGAGCTGCCTAGCCCTAAGGGCATCCAAAAAAAGGCTGAGGGATTAGCATGGCTGTTGTATAAGGTGCACTAGCATTTGAGGAGAGATTAGACTAGACCACTAAAGGCCCCTGCAACTCTGAGGCATAGGGTTCCAAGAAATCAGGATAGTAACAGCATCTGCCTGTTAGGCTGACAGCAGGAGAATTAAAAATCTTTAGAATGCTCTACCTATGCACAGGTAGCTGGGCACCAAATTGTTGGCTGTTTTTCTACAGAAAGAGACCATCATAGAAACTCTCACAAGCTGTCTTTAAGCATTGGCGCTGCATCTAATTTCAGAGTTTAATTTTCAAATATCTCTCATTTTCAAAAATCACATACGTGGCTCAAATTCTATATCTATTGGACAGTGCTACCCTAGATCCAGGATAAGTAATTCCATTCATTATCTTATTTAATCCTCACAACTACGACATGAAGTAGGTACTATTATCACCCCCATTTTATTCATGAAGGCATTAGAATTGAGGAAGATTGAATTACTCCCCCAGGGCCATGCAGCTTACTAGTTACTGCGTTGGGATTTGAACGCAGGCCTCATTGACTCTGTGACCACACTCTCCCACGACATCATGCTGCTATATTGATGTCCTCTGTAGGGAATTGCTGCTGTGTTATAAAATGCTGAAGGAAGGAGCATGAGGAATGGTGGTGGAAATGCTGACGGCAGCTAAATTACATAATTAAAAATGCAGAAGGTTTCTGAAGTCTATGCCATAGCAGCAGGAATGGACAGTGAACCTGGCTCCAAGTTAGACTGTGAAATCTGTGCCCTCAGGTAAGGGAGTCTGCAGTCCTGGAACCTCAGAAATGCAGGTCACTCAGGAATTTTGTAGTGTCAGAGATGGAGGTGCTTTTTAGGGATAGATCTCCCACCCAGCCTGAGCTCTGTGGCCTGGATTTAAGCCATGGCAGGAACCCCTCCTGCTGCATGAAAAGCCTTAATGTGCACACTCTCTGCCGGGTTGTGTGCTGGGATCACTGATGGAACAGGGAGAGAAAGGGAGATCGGGGGGCGTCCTAGGGAGAGTGTAAGAGCCTCCTTGATTCTGACCCAACAAAACTTACTATCATAGATGTCCTATATAGGGAACTCCTTCATCTGACTTGAGGCATTTTCATCTTTCTCTTTTTGTTATTAGTGTAGAGTGGAAGGTTCAGACCTGTTTGGAAGGGGTCCCTCAAATTTCTCCATGCACAGAAAGCCCCTACCTCCTGGTCTGCCCCGAGTGCCTCCCTGGAAGAGAGATTGCTGCTTCCTCTGGCCTTCTTGGACCATGGGGGTCTCCAAGCCAGGCCTTTGGCAGGCTGATGGCTGCATGTTGGGGGACCTTTCAGAGCTGTGCCTTATGAAGGTTTCTCCCTGGGGATCATGCGCCCCTGCAGTCACACTTAGAAAAACAGAAGGCAGCCTTAGGCTGTGGAAGGCGGGAGAATCGATGACAGGCCTTCAGCAGTTCTGAGTTAAATAAATAAGTAAAATCTCCCCCTCCCCCCCGCCAAAAAAAATATTCAGTTGAGAAGATTCATGAGAAGTGAGGTAAATGGCCTGTACAAATGTCTGAGTGAGAAGAGAAAGAAGCCGTGGTAATGATTTTACCAGCCCAAAGGGAAGGGAAACCAGGGTCAGGAGGAAGTGATTGACTTATAATTACACTGACTGGAGACCCTGGGGTTTGTGACCGCTGAAAATTACTCAAGTTTTCCGTAGCCCTGGAGCAGTAGCAAAACCCCTGAGCCCGAGGCTCCAAAGCAAGTTGGCTACAGTCACTTCCGGGTCACTCAGGAGAAGATGGGGCCTGGGAGAGGGGCGGCGGGATGCTGGGGGGTAGGAGGTTCCGGCTAAGCTGCGATGGAGCTGTTGCAGG
The DNA here is from genome assembly GCF_000956105.1 of Propithecus coquereli. Taxonomy (NCBI): domain Eukaryota; kingdom Metazoa; phylum Chordata; class Mammalia; order Primates; family Indriidae; genus Propithecus; species Propithecus coquereli. Next base: position 695,509 of record NW_012148675.1, on the reverse strand, counting down.
GACCGCACCATGCCGGACCATGGAAGCGGGTGTGGGGAGACAGGATGTCAACCAGGAAAAGAACAGTTGTCATGCACAAGCCATAGAGAAAATTTGAGGGTCCCAGCCTCCCAGCTTCTAAGGGCTCCGGAAGGATGTGGCAGAGCCCAGCAGATAGGACAGACAAATGACTCTCAGCTCAGACCCACAGTGGCTTCAGCTCTGCAATCTGAATCTGAGAGACATCCGGAATGACTTAAGGGAACACCGTTGTTTTCCTGGATGACAACCTCGGAAGGCTGGGGCTGCACCTGCAGACGGACCCTAACAGACCTGCCTGCTGGGAATTTATCCAACCCTTTTGGGATCCACTGTCACTTCTAGTCAGTTTCCACTGGTAGCATCGTCAGCAGTGAGGGCGGTGATCAATCGAGGGTCAGAGTCGGGTGGGGAAGGTCAAGAGAGCCTCTTTTGGCCAAATGTAGCTGTGCAAAAGTCTCGCGCTCAGTGCCAGCTATAATCTGTGACTCTGATTCAGAGGAACAGGAAGGGCAAGGCTGGTGTACCTCTGAACATAACCCCCCACCTCCCGTTAGCCCCAGCAATTCCATCAGAATTTTTACCACAATCCTAAACAAGGAGATAAATTAATAAAAACTGGAGTTTTCTCTCTGTATATTTTCCCAGCCCACATAGTAAGTAATTAATGTACATGAAATAAATGTCTGAAAGCTATAAAGTGATGGTTTTGCAGTTAGGTTTTTCCAAGGGCTGTTCACTGTGTTTACTCGGAAGCGAGCACACAGTGGCAGAAGAGAGACTTATTGAACCAACTGCTTTGCAGAAGCTGCTGCTTCATTCAGAGCCTTCCCTTCATGGCGGCACCAGTAAAATCTCCATTATACGTCAACTGGGCCAGAAAAATACACGTCCCCCTCTCCTAATAAGGGGGACGTATTATTTTAGGCTTCTTAGGGGGAGTCTTCTAGACTTCGGGACAGAGGTGGAGCAAAGCCTGTCTCCTGACAATGGCCCCAGTAAAAGTGTTGAAATGATAGCAATAATTTGAATGCCCATGTGAGATGCTCAAATGGAATCTGGAATGAAAAAAGGCTTAAATATGAAAACTAGCTCAGCATCTCGCTCTGCCCCTCATCTTTCTCAGAACAGAATAGAAAGCAAAACCCCCACAGATCCAGCCTGCCACTTGCCACACAGCGTTAGCAAGTAAAGTGCAGAGCAGGTCACAGTGTTTCTAATTCAGATTAATGACCCCATTCAGCCCTGTCTCCTTAGCAGGAAATTAGAAAGTGTAGGAAGAAGCAAATGGTGATTCATAACGTGTGACTCTGGGCATTGGCAGTTGTGCTCGTTAAAAGCTAAGATATTGTTTTGGTATAAAATAATTGAGTCTGACTTATTTATGGGATAAAGTGTTCTCCATAATGGGAGATCTCTTTTCTAAAGCCAGTTGGTCACATAACCGTATGTTTGAAGGACAGGAGAATAGACCTTTGCTCATTTTGTGTTTGCTGAAGCTCTGTCAGAAACAGTAATTTGGAGTGACAGGCTGGTTGGTCTTGTACCTTTCTGTTGATCCTATATCTCTTCTGCCACTTGTCATCTCTCCCTACCTGGTCTTCCATTCTCCACCCTGCACACTTACTTTTTCAGAGAACTTCTTTAATTTGGGGGCTTCATTTGTAAACTATTTGCCTCCAGTCATGACCTTTTTGGAAGTCTACCCATCTTTCACTTCCCAACATGCACGCACATGCATGCATGCACACGCACACACACTTCTATGTGATTCACAGAGACTTATGTATAAAAACCAACTCATTGTTCCTATGTAAGTTCCATTCCTTCTCTAAGTTCCTATTTGTGGCCAGTCATATCTATTCTTTCCTTCCTTTGCCCTCCATATCTTGTCTGTCACCAAGAGCTGCCCCTTCCTTGTTGGATTCAGCCCTTCTCATCCATTTCCTCATTCAGTATATAAGCTTGGCTCAGGCTCTTGTTTAAGAGAGAGAAACAATTTCTTTGAATCAAAATCATGCAAAGCCCAGTCCCTGGGCATGCCCAATAAGCCTCACCCTCTGAGGATGCACTCTTTGTTGTATGTTCCATGGATGTGTTTACTCACAGATCCCACATCGAAATAGTATTGTTAAGAATTGAGAAAAGCTGGATGAGCTTTAGAAATAAGTGCATCTGAGAAGTCATTCCCAAACCTAAATGTATGTTGGAGTCTCCTGGAGAGCTGTTTAAAAATGCAGATTACTTTTAAGTCTGAATCTCATCTCCTAGCACTTTCCCTCTTTCCCTCCCTCTGGTGCCAGTCCCCTTGCTTTCCCTTGAGCACGATGGGCGCTTTCCTGCTTCAGGGCCTTTGCACTTGCTGATTCCTCTTTGTAACTCTCTTCACCCAGATATCCACACTGACTTGCTCCATTGTCTTAGTGAGGTCTCTTTTCTGATGAATGTTATCTCCTCAGAGAGGCAAACATACTATTTAACACAGCCTCCCTCAATTTGCTCACTTTTATTATTTTTGTCTTTCTTCGGGTCCCTTGATACATTATGTATTTATGATTTTTGGCCTATTGCCTAGACAGTGCGTTCTGTTGGGGCAGGCATTTTGTCTAGTTGTGCTACTGCTTTATCCTCAGAGCTTACAAGATGCTTCACACACAGTAAGCACTCAAGCAATGTCATCTGAATCAGGGAATAAAAGATGGATCAGAGAGGCTGAGTTAATTCAGGAAGACTTGTTCTAAAGCAATGGTCCTTAAAGTATGCTCCCTAGGCAAGCGGCTTCAGCATCTCTTGAGAAATGTTGGAAATGCAAATTCTTGGGCTTCTCACCAGACCTGCTAAATCAGAAACTGGGAGGCAGCCACGTGGGTTTCAACAAGCCAGGTGATCCTGATGCTTGCTGAAGCTTAGGAGCCACTGCTCTAAGTCATTGTTTTGGTGCCATGTCATCTTTTCACCTACTCCTATTTGTCAAGCCAAAATATCTTTTGACATTCATATTTGACATTCACACTAACCTTAGCATATTCCCCGATTGTTTCCGGTTCACTGGGTCAGGGAGCTGGCTTGTCCTGTGGTCCTCAAGCATCAAGGAAGAACTCAGAATACATTTGTTAGCTGATTGGTTTTATAATATTCCTTGTATATTCGTTTTTTTTTTTTTTTGCTCTAAGTGACACAAGGAGAAAGAAAAGTTATACTCTTAGACTTAGTGTTATTACAAGTATATATTTTATTAGAATAGAGATAAGACATTGATTACAAATACTTGTAGGTTGCTTAATTTTAACTCATTGCTTTATTACTTAAGGAAGTAGTAAAGTAATTAAGAGTGTGGGCTTAAGAGTCAAATTTGGGTTGGACCAGCCCTTAATTGGGCAATAATGCCTGTCTTGGAGGCTAAATAGCACTGATGCATGGTAGCTACTCAAAGTAGCCGTTAATAATAATATTTGGCCTTTTAATAACATATAATATGTACCATTTATTATGCTGATGTGTGTGCACGATTGTAATCATTAAGACAGAAAGAAGATAGTGGAAAATATGTTTTAGGACAGTAGTGCTCACAAACTGGTATTCTGACCAGCGGCCTCAGCATCACCCAGGAAATTGTCACATACACAAATTTTCAGGCTCTGCCCAGATCTGCTAAAACAGAACTCTAATAGTAGACTTAGCAATCTATGTTTTTACCATCCCTCCATGTGATTCGGGTGCACATTCAAGTTTGGGAACCCCTGCTTTAAAATCACACACACACATACACACCACACACCACACCCCCTTGTATATGGTGTGCTTGTTTTGGAGAACAATCTATTAACAGATGAGAAGACCATGGTAACCCAAAACTAGAGAATTCCTGCTAAAGGACAAGTCAATAGGGTCCAGGTTGTTGGAATTTGGGAAACAGACCCAATTCCTGGTTTCTGCATACACCCATTGAGTGGACTAGCTTTCTGACAGCCCTTTGAAAAATGAGGTTGGTGGTAACAGCTCTCTCTTCCTCAAAGGTTTCCCTGGCCTGTAGCAATCAAACAGCTGAGCGGGAAACCGGACCTGAAGTTCTGTTAACCCTTTGTCAGCTAACGCACAGGAGCAATTTGTCTTGGAGAGATTTTATTTTCAACCTCTTTCCCTCCCACTGCACTACAAAGGAAAACTGTCTCTGAAAACATCTCCTTGTCGAGCTTCTGTGTCTGCGTGATTGAAACAGCCAGGTCAGAGATCAACAGAGGTGAAAGGTCATTGCAAACTAAATGCAGCTGCTGAATCTCCTTGTGCTTCTCCTTGGTGTCATGAAGACAAATAGCATTTTAAAAAAAATTTCCCAGTGATGCAGTTCTCATTTTCTCTTTTCTTGTCCCCCTCCAAGCATTTCTTAATGAACTACAACTCCATCATCCGTGAGCCTGATGGCTTTAAAGCTGAGATAACCTAGCTGTAAATGACCAGAACTGAGCTGCTTAAGCTAGCTTTCTGAAAGCTTTTGTCCTTGTCTTAGTAAGTTTGGGCTTTTACCACAGTCGAAGTCCTTATTGTTACTATTTATGAAAGTATCAAACCAGTTCTTCAGTGCTGGGCAGGACTGAAGCATTGGACAAACAATTCCTGTTTATTGACAACTGTGGGGTCTTTTCATTTGTCTTTTCCATACATTCTTTTTTTTAATTGTCCATGTGTGCTTTATATTAATAGATTTTCTGTGTGAATTTTGAATTTTAGACCAGCATCTTCCACCTTCTACTGAGGGATTTCTCAGGGAGCCCAAGCTAATTTGAATGTGAGTTTACGCAAAGAACAATTGGGATCATAATCTTATTTAAGCCACAACTGTTAGAACCCAGTAACTCTTTATCAAGGAAGGACAATCCTGCCTTCCTGTTTCTCAGTTTTTAAAGTTGAGAAGTTTTGAATTTAGAAAATAGAGTAGGTACCCACCAAAAGTGTCCCCGTGAATATCTCTTTAATGACGAGAATCCCCTGTATTCAACCCAAGCCAATTTTTACAAGGTCTTCATGGTGTTGCATGCTTCGCTCACAGTAGATGCTCAATACCTTTTTGACTCAATATTATTTACAAATGTGAGTTTTAGCCACCAAAAGCATGAAAACTGGAATAATGATATAAAACATCTCATTTTATGGTAAAATGAAAATTTATGAATCAAATTTGTTTCTATTCCACTAGTGCAGATAATGAAAGAAATAACTGGACTCTTGCTTTTAAGTGAAAATACGTATGTAGGACAGTCACTATGTGTCCACCCTTGTCACATGTTAAGTGCTTGTTGGATGTGACTTTCCTTCTCCCTCTCAGGTGAATGATGGTGTGGAGGAAAGGGTTGCACAATTATCTGCAAAAGCCTTTGAATCCATTTGTGCACCAAGCATCACACATAGACGGATTAAACACCATCTCTTACGGAGAGTTCTTACTCTTTCCCAAATACCCTTATACACACTATCGTGGTAAATAAAATACACATTTACCTATAATCATTACAACATTAATTGTAGCTTTTTTGCCATCCCATGTTTTGTCAACCACTATCAAGTGATAGGTCAGAAATTTTTTGAGTAGAAAAGGTTTCCACCTATTGAAAAGCAGAGGGAACTGCTGTTCTATAACATTGCTTAAGGCAGGGCTTCCCAGAAGTGGTCTTAAGACCTAGTGCTTCCTTTTTAAAATGTTGATTGCCCAGCTCCATCTCTGACCCTCTACATTAGAATCTCTCAGGTAGGAACCTAGTAATCTGCTTTTGAAACAACTTTCCTAGTGTCAATTTTCCTGTGCATTAAAGTTTGAGAACTATTGGCTTAAGGCAATTGGAAAATACCTTCATACAACCAGGAGTCACCTCCAGAAGGATGAAGCTTTGTTTTTTGAAGTTTTACCTGAAGATAGAATATCTGTTTCATTTATAAATACATGCATACTGGCTAGAATATCTGTCAATCATGCCAGATAGTCTAGTGACAGTTTTGAGGCACTATAATCCTGCTGAAACTCTAAAACAAAAGATAAATGGTTTTGGGTCACCTACAGATATGGCTTAGTGATATAGCTATTTGCCTTCAGTCGTGTGCACAGAAATACCATGCAAATTAAATTACAGTAGGTGGGGAAGCTGTACCACAGATCTGAAATCATTAGCAATTCCTGGGAGCATTCACCTGATTTGTGTGCATTTAAATACAATCTTCAATAAAATTAGGAAACCTTTACCACCATCTGTGTTGTTATAGCAAAGTGCAGGGGCAGCAAATATCTGTTCTATGTTTTGACATTCCCCTCTCCAGCAGCTAGACATTTCTAATCAATTCCAACAATCCTTCCCCTTGAGCTGGGATATTTATGCCTCAGAATCCTGTGTTCCAGGCAGCCATTACCAGATGGGATGATTGGAAGATGAAATCTATTTACTATGTTTGGGGTGGGAAAGATTTCTCATGGGCTTTGCAGTCGAATGGCTTAGGAGGTTCAAATCCCAGTATTGCCCAGTTGTGGGACACAGAGTAAGAGACTTGAGATATTTAGGTATTCTTGCAGCCTCATTCTTCTCATCTGCAAAGTGGGATAAAAGTCCCATTTCACAGGATTATTGTGAGGATGACAGAAAGAAATGCATGTAAATTGTTTAGTATTCCTGGCACATAAAAGGCACTCTAAAAATTCTAGTAGTTGTTATTTTGTAATACAGCTAGGGAGGATGCAGCGATGAGTCCAAAGAGGAGAAAGAACCCATTTTGAGGGATGTATGAGTTCTATAAAGCAAACATGGAGGCTATTACAGCAAAATGCATCCTTGTTGTACCCCCTTTCTGGGATTATGGCTTTTAAAGCCCATAATTTATTGAGGGCTTAATAAATGCCACAGACTGTTCTAAATACTTTATAAGGATTAATTTATTCAATCAAGAACCCTAAGAGGTAGGTGTTCTTATCCCCAATTCATAAATGAGGCACAAAGGGGTTAAGTGACTCATAAGAGACAGACCAGAGCTGTTCAAAATGAGGTCCTGGGCCAGCAGCAGCGGAAGCACTGGGAATTTAGGAAAATTGCAAATTCTCAGACTCCTCCCCTGACCTCCTGAATGAGAAACTATGGGTGGGGCCCAGAAATCTGTGTTTTAACTGGTTCTCCAGGTGATTCTGAGGCACATTCAACTTTCAGAACCAGACCAGCAGAGGAGACGGGCAGGACAAAGAGAAACGCAGAGAGTGAGATTGATGACCCAGCAGAGAGGACCTGAGGACAGTAGAAAAGGCAGGTCCTCACTAAGGAAGTGTGCGTGCCTTTTCGGGAACTTCCTCTGATTCCTTCCCATATTTCCTGCTAGTATTCATCCTGGAATTCCATATGTACTTTTTCCTGTTAATGGGGAAAATTGGTTAACTTGTGCTTCTTTCTTTCTTTCTTCTTTCTTTCTTTCCTTTCTTTTCTTTTTTTCCTTTCTTTTCTTTCTTTCTCTTTGTGTTAACATATTCCAGTATGATAAACAAGAAGCAGCGCTCAAGTCTCCTTTCAGATCTGTGCCCTCCTCACTGCAAATGTGAGTTTCTGCATTTCATCTCTCACAGGTTCTTTGTCCTCTTCTAGTCCTTCGGTTCAATTCAGCAACTTCTGACCATCTAGGAAGGTTTTGAACTCTATTTCTGATATGAATTTGGAAGTGACTTGTTAGAGGACTGCGGCACAAAAGAAAAATTACAATAAAAATCTGAATATGCACGAAGCCCAGGGCTAAGGACTGCCTTGTCATTGCCTCGTTGAATCTTGGTAATGATTTCATGCTGCGCACACTGTTGCTATCACCCACAATGCAGATGAGGACACTAACCAAGCCTTCCCAACGCTTACTGGCCCTCCAGTTTGAAAGTGACCTAATCTGCTCTGTGTGAGCTGCAGAGCCAGGATCCAGCCCTAGGTTTGTCTGGCATCACAACCCATTCTTAGTCCTGTGCTTTATCTGTCAGGGGAGGAACGAGGGACAGAACTCTGAGGCCACTGATGTCACTAAGGTGAAGAAGCCAGACCCAACTGCTCAGGGTTTTTGGAGAGAAGGTGTAAGCTGGGATCTAGAGACTCTCCTTGGTGATGTCAACTTGATTTTCCCTCAACTCAGTCACCCAGGAACCCAGGAAAGCTTTCTCTGTTATTTGTTAACTGTATTCCACCTGAGTGCTGTTGTTTAGCTGTCAGAAAGACAGAGACTGCTCTATTTCCTTTTAAGATGCTACACTGTTTCAAGTGCTATGGAGGAGACTTTTTAGCACTCACAGAGACAAGGGAGGATTTAGCAGCCCTGTGCTGAGTTAGAAAGCAGATTATAAATCCAGTGTCCTTGTGGAGTGTTCTGGGGACTGTCCACCTCATGAGCCCTACTGCGCAGCTTGGGGATGAAGGAGGAACCATTCTAAAAGACCACTTGTGGTTTCCAAGTGGCCTATGGTGTAACTCACATTTTGGGACAGAAGTAAAGAAGAAAAGCAATTCTTTCTAATCCTAAAATCTCTGAGAGATACCTATATCTGCTGCCTTCCTGCCATCTCTCTAACAGATTTGTTCTGCTTCTGCAAATATAAGTTATTAACACATAAATACCCAGCCAGAGTGAGTTCCAAAAAGACAAGCCAATCCTCAGCCCGGCATTGAGCTGCATCTTTGGAATCCAGACAGTCTCCCCCTTATTTTGGCCACTGGGGCCCTCCATAGCTTGCTTCTCACGTCTCTAGGTCCAGCCTCTCTGCTGCGGCACCTTAGCTTCCTATGTTCACTGCAGAGCTCCTTTTCTAATGATTAGCTTTGGACTCTCATCACCAGGCCTCACTGTTGGTGTTCTTTGGGCATAATTATGAAATTTGCCTGGGGCTGATATACCACATCTGTAGTAGGGGATGTCCCTGCCTTCTACCACTGTGACAGATGTTTAACCTTTACCAGAGGAGGGAGATGGTAAGGGTCTCTTTTCCAGCTCCCAAGATCTGGGCAGTGGATCTCAAACTTCAGAGTACCTACGAATCATCTGGGCCTTTGTTGAAATCCAGATTCTCAGGTCCTACTTGTGCCCAAGTCTGATTCTATAGGTCTGAGGTAGAACCCAGGAATCTGAATTCTAACAAGCACCTGGGTAGTCCATATGCCTCCTTTTGAGAAACAGTGGTTTGTCTGTGGTATTGGGGTATCAGCCAATGTCACATTCAGCCTTAGGGGGGCAGAGGAGTCGGGGGCAGGGGTGGGGTGAGGTGGGCTAGCTGATGTCCAAACTGGGAGTCAGACAGTGGTGCAGGAGCAGAGGGGGACACACACTCTTCTCCTCTTCCAACCATTTCCCACCTCCTTCTCTTCCCAAAGAAATTTCTTTAAAGGATCTCTTGCCAGGAACTTTATTATACACAAAACAGCTAAAAACAAAGCTAAACCTATGCAGTTGGAAGTGAGGGGTTCTGAGGGCTCCAAGCTGGTCCTCTCTTCCCCTTTACCCCTTGAGGAAGCTCCTGGGGTAGCTCTGTGGACACTGTAGGGTTCCTTCAGGAGTAGTTTGAAAACATAATCTAACCCCCCTTTTATAGAGGAAGAAAGCGAGGCTCAGGGGAAGTGGCTTTTGTGAAGCTGGCTAGAGGCATAACTGGATGATCACCGTGGTCTACTCACTCTCAGGCCACCGAGGTTTTCCAAATTGGGTTCTGTGAACAGTGTCCAGTGTGAGGTCCACAGTTGTTCTGGGGGAGAATGGGGTGAGCTGTGCAGCCACATGAGTTTAGGGATCACTGGATGAAGCCAGTGATCCCTTGGACATTCTAATGTGAATAGTGAATCTTCAATAAGAGTTACGGAGGTGGAGTTTTCCAAACTCATTTAATAACAGACACTCCCCCCACCCCTTGTAATATATCAGCATCTCAACAGACACTATTGCTCTAAGGAAAGCTGTTTGGGGATAGTACACTGTGCTTCTCTGAGACAAGCCGGGGAGAGTTCATAGTCACCAAAGAGTAGAATTCATAGAAGGTTTTGAATTCATGTAGACTTCTGGACTGGCCACCTCTGACACCCAGACTGCCACAGGGCTCCAGGTGGACTCACCAATTCCCATGAGGAGGAAGCTGCAGGCCAGGAGCAGTTGTGGTCCCACTGAGTTGCTTGCTAGAGTGGGTGTCAGCCCCACCCCCACTGGATGCAGAGGTTCAGCTCTCAGAATTGCGTAAAGCACAGCATTGAGCATGGCAAGGAGGCACAATTAGCCTGTGTTCAGTTGAAGACATGAGGATTGCTGTTGTCAAGAATGGAACCAGGAGGCAGGTACTGGGAAGCACTCACCAGCCACCTGCTGTTGGAGAAGACATGTTACCAGGGAGACTGACAGAGCTGTGAAGTGCAGGGGGCTCTGCCAGGGTGTAGTCCTGAGTTCAGGAGATAGGCTGGAGCTGACTAGCTGGCAACTTTGTCTTCTTTTCTGCCTGTTTTTGAAGCTGTGGCTGTGATTTGTGGACCTTGGCTGCCCATCCTCAGAAGGTACTTACAGTGAGCAATGTAGGTTCCACTTGGTAGCAAGAGTGGGATGGAGATGAGGCAAGCAGAAGGTCTGGGGAAATGGAAAGGTCAGGTCAAGCCAACAGTGATCAGATCCCTGTCTGACAGACCTGATCCAGCAAGCATTCCCAGCCCCTCCTACCATGAAGGAGGTGCTTCTGCTGGCCGGAGACAATGACAGCAGGGTAGTATGTCCTTGCAGTCACTTGGCTGGGGTAAGTCAGATTCACCTGTATGGTGGACAATGGGCCAAGCCCAGGAGCCTCCCAAGTCCTGCTGGGTAACCACACGTTGAAAAAAATTTAGTTCCAGGTCTGGTTTCATTTTAATCTTTAACTTTTTGTCTGATTAAAAAGTAAGTGCATGCCCATTAATTATTGAAAAGCACCCGGTGTATTGTTATGAATAAGGTCTTTGTAGATTGAGTTTGAAGCCAGAACTTACAAGCTATGTGACTTTGGGCAAATCATTTACCATTTCTTCTTCTGTAAAATGAAGAAAAATAATTGTACCTACCCCAAGTGGTTATTATGAGGATTTAATGAGACAGCTTATGTAATGTCCTTAGCGAAGTGCTTGACATGTAGTAAGCACTTAGATTTTAGCTATTGTTATCATAATCATTACAGTCTCACCAACCTAAGTGATCTATTAATGTTTAGTATATTCCCTTTCAATCTTTCAGTCATGCATTTATACTTTAAAATAGGTAGGATCACATTAGATATATGTAATTTTGTGCCCTGCTCTTTTCAATTAATATTCTATCCTATGTGCTGAGTGTCTAAAGAGGTAGAGGTAAGAGGACTGGTTTGGGATTAAGCGGACCTGGGTTAGAATTTAGCTTTACCGCATACATACCCAGCTGCGTGACTTTGGGAAGGCTACTTAACCCTTCTGAGTCTTAGTTTCTCAACTGAGTTGGTGTAATAATTGCTACCTTACGAGGCTGTGAGAATTATTAAGAAGATAAAAGATTAAAGATCTAGGTCAATGCCTAGCAAATGGTTGGTACTGAACCTTTATTGTCATAGGGACAAAAAGTGCAGTAGTTTTTCTGAGCTTCCAGAGAATGTTTCTGCCTCATGTCTCCACTTACTGGAAAATCCGTTAAAACTTCCATGGAAAGATCAATGCCATGCTGGAGCACTCACTTTATGTGTGATGGATAAGTTTGTGAAATGTTCTCTTTTGCTGTGCCCCAGCCCTCAGCCAAACAGTCTCTGAATAAGTTTGCAGATCACTGGACCTTGAGTCATGAAGGTTCTCTGAGCTTTTTCTCACACATTTCCTCTGATTCCTGCGAGCAAGATGAAAGTGCCTGAGCCAGAAACACTGTGTGAACACAGCTCTCCAGGAATTGGTGCTGGAACAATGACCTACCCACCACCCCGTGGTGCTTCTAGCTGAGGATTTATCAGTAGTGCCCTTCCTGTGAGGAGTTGCTAGTTAACTCTTGAAAGACACTGTGGTGACCTCTAAATATTATTTTTAGTTCATTAATTGTCTTAGATCCAGCAATTAAAATAAAGAACCATAGAATGGGTGGCTTATGAAGAACAGAAATTTATTTATCACAGTCTGGAAGCTGGAAGTCTAAGATCAGGGTGCCAGCATGGTCAGGTTTTGGCAAGGGCCTCTTCCAGGTTGCAAATGGCAGTCTTTTCACTGTATCCTTACATGGCAGAAGAAGCTTGAGGGAGTTCTCTGGGGTCTCTAATCCCACTCATAGAGGACCCACCCTCATAACCTAATTACCTCCCAAAGTTCTCACCTTCTAATATCATTGCATTGGGGGTTAGGTTGCAGCATATGAATTTTTTGGGGGACACAGTTTATAACACTAATTATGTATTTACATTTGAGTGTTTATTTAATAAGCAATGCGAAGTTCATATAGTTCATTTTATACTATCTGTTCTCAACTTTCCTTTTTGATGTTTAAATACATTTTTGAATCAAATAAGCCTCTACAGAAAAATAGTATCTATAATAAGAAAGTGGTCCTAACAACATTATCTTTAAAAAGACAACTCAGTGGAAAAATGGGCAAAGACTATGAATCGGCAATTCACAAAGGAAGAAATCAAAATTGTCATTCCGCTGAAGGGACGCTCAACCTTACTAACAGTGAAGGAAATGCCAATAAAAGTAACAATGGAAAACCGTTTGTGCTCATCATTCCCATTATAAAGAATTTTGTAGAATGTAAAGACTGACAAATAATGACAATACCCAGTTCTAGTGGGCGTGGGGGGAAAAGGCACTCTTAATTATTGCTTATGAAAATGTGAATTATAATAATTTTAAAAAGAGCAATTCAGTAATGCTATAATTTAAAAAATATATATCTTTTGACCTAGCCATCTCATATCTAAGAATAAAATCACTGATAGCTAAGGATATATGTACAAAAATGTTATTATATTTTTTTGTAATAGTAAAACAAAACAAAATAAACAAACTAATAAAAAAATGGAAGTAACCTGAATACCTATTGGCAGGAAATAGTTGAATAAATTTTGACATGTCCATAGCATAAATAATTATTTGGCTATATTAAAGAATAAGTTAGTTCTATACTAGTTCAGCAGAAGGGATTTCACAAAGAATTTTTCAGTGAGAAAGATAATATGTAGAGAAGTGTCTACTATATAATAATTTCATATATATAAACCAAAAAACCCACTGCCCCCATAAATGGAAATATGTCTGCATATGTTCGTATGAGCACAAAGAAAGGTATAGAATGATAGAAAACAGGCTGACAGTGGTTACTTAGTGGTGAGAGGAGAAGAGAGAGAGAAGATAAGGAGGGAAAATATACATAGCATAATACTAATGTCAAGCTTAGGATATAAAATTATAGCTATTGTTAATATTTAAAAATTGAATATTTGTATTCAATACTAAGATAATGGCTTAAAGTGGCTGACGTGGATAAATCAAAATATTATTTGACTTTAGGTTGTGATGTGGGGAGTTTTCTTCTTGAGCCCCTGTTATTTCAATATAATGTCTTAACATTTTTATTATTATTATCTTAAATGAGCTCCTTCACATTTGGTTATGGTAAGGAAACTGAATTAGGCAGGTTTACCCAACATTTATAGTCAGGAGCCTGGTGCCCAGAGAAGGCAGATCTGTTGTTTCCAAACTACTCTCTCCAGAGCCCCAGTTGTTCCATGGATGCACCTCAGAAGCCACCAAGTGGGAGAGGGCTGAGCTCCCCTGTCTGTTTCTGCCTTCTACTCTTCACAGTCTCTAACCCTCAGCTGCCAAAAGAGCAGTTCATTTTTATCTATTTTATATATTGGAATTTTACATACAATTTTATTTGAACAAAGTTCTGGTGCTTAGAAACAAAATTGAATACCAATGCTTTAGAGAATGATGACAGAGCAGGGACAATTCCAATATGAATACTTCACACATTGCATTTATAATTATATTTTGAGGGAGTTAAATATTGTTGCAACAAATAGCCACAAGCAGGAAACATGACTAGAATGATTCCTGATTCCTACTCTCCTGTTATGAATGTCAGAAATTTCTCCATTGTGGCCCCATTGATCTGGGCGGAGGCATGAATCAGTAGAGAGGGCTGTTGTTATCATAGCTGTAGTTGTGTTTGCCCAGCATGTCTCTTGACCTATCTCTTTCTGGTGCTGGAACTCCTATTTCCAGAGGGGAGCCCATCCCAAGTGTTTTAGGGTGGATGTATGACCCAAGGCCGACTAATTAGAATACACAATCCACCTGGTCATAGTAAATGTTTCAGAGATGATACATATTAAGCTAGACTAGTCAGAGTCCACCCTGGGATTTTTATTGGAATTATTGAGGAAGTGAATGCTCTTTTCTCACTAGGACCACAAGCTCTAAGGATGAAGTAAACCTAGAGCCACTGGTGGACATCTTTGCCATCGCGTAGGGAGATTGCTCCTTAAAATGAAATCAAGACAAAAAAAGCAGAGTTGAGAAATGGAGACAGATTTCTGAAGACATTGTTAACTCCAGCTGTTCCTGGAGTTAATTTGCTCCTTGAACTTTCCATCTTTGTAAATTCCTTTTGTGTTTGAGTTGTGTTTCTGTCTCTCATAGCTGAGAGCCACACCCTGCTCTGGGCGTGATTCTTGCTGATTGACGGATGTTCTGAGCAGGGTTGTTGGGGAAGGAGAAAAGAATGGGGCCCTCTATAGAGGAGCAAACAATATTGAGAGGGGCTTCAGGCCAGGTGGGGTAGAGAAGGGAGGTGAGATGAAAACTATTGTATTTCCTACTGTTGCTCTGAGTGCGAACCCCTGTCCTTTGAATGCCTCACTCCTGGGGATCTAAACCCTTGGAGGTATTTTGCCTTCATTTCCATGCACATCACTGAAGACCCTTCTAACAGCATGTTATCAGAAAAACTTGTAGAAGTCTGCGTTCTTGATGGTGAGCAGCAGCTGAGGTGGGGAGTGGAGAGAGGTCCTCGGGACAGATCAGAGGAGCTGGAGGGTGGGCTGACGGGAGGGTGCTCTGTCAGCGTTACCTGGGGCAGGACTGATGGCAGGAGAGCAATGGAGCTTGGAGGAGATTGCAAATGGGAAAAAGGTGATGATATTCCTGGATCTGTGAGAGACAGCTCCCAGGGGAAGCAGGAGATTCAAGCAAGCAATGTCACAAAAAGGCAGAAGGCTCTGCATGGTGATCCATGCTAGTGTTTCAGATATGGATAGCTGATTACATCATCCCTGTGATAAAACAGGCAAATATATAATCACCAGAATTCTGCATTTAAATGCTATTGCTATTTCTGAGGCTCACAGGTGTATAATATAGTTTCGGTTTTGATCTGTGCACCTGTGTTTGTTAAAACAATTAACGATCTGTCTCATCTCCCCAACTCCATCCTTCTATCCTTTTTTTTTTTTCTCAAGTGGGTGGTAGTATAAACCCAGTTCACAAACGAGAGCCTGATATTTCCCCATTCACCTACTGCCATTTTGCAGTCCCAAGTGAGAGCGATGGTAATAAGGTTATTGGTTGAAAATGGGTTTCCTCTGTGGGTGATCAGAATGTTCTTGAGTTCTGCCTCAGAAAGGGGCCAGGCTGGGCCATACATCATCTGAACAGTGGGTCGGGCCTGGCAGCTGGGTCTTCACTGAAGCCATCACTTATATCCATGGTTCCCAGTGGCAGCGTCAATAAGATCTCAGGGAAGGATAACTGGGAATGGAATAAATGTTGCTGCTGAAGTAAATGCAAATGAAAATCTGCAAGATCACCTGGCCAGGAGCAGCGAATGAAAGCAAAGACGGAAACTCGATGCTTTTAGTTAACAGACTGGCTAGCTGTAGGAGGTAATTCTAATTCCATTGTTAGAAACTGCCTATTGTCACAATCCTGATACAGTAATGATTTCTCTTATTCCCTCTGAAGCTGGGGGTGTCAGAGACTAAAATTATCCTTAGCATAAATCATGCCTTTTCCAGCTTTTGACAGCCACTGTCTCAAACTCAATTAGTCATCACGCACAAGGAAAGCCGAGATCATCACAGATTCACACGTGTTTAATGGATAAAACACGGCTGGGGAGAGATTTCCTCTGTTTAATTTTGGCCATTTAATATTCATTAGTAGATCACATGGCTATTAAAATAAATAGGGCAGTGGAAGTTTCTTTTGGGTAGGGTTAAGCAGATGTGCTTTATTTAGAAAGACTGAATGAATTTTATCCTAGAGAGATATAAATAAAATTTGGGAGGCAGAGCAAATGAAAGAGGCACCAGAGGATACAAAGAGTGTTTAATCAAAAAGCTTGTCTCATTGCTTGGATGAGGACCCTTCCCACTGGGAAGCACATCTCTGAACCCTGGAATCTGAGCACTAGAAGAAAACCAGACCTCTGGAGTATTGAAGGGCTGACTCATATTTCTGGGAAAATTGCTGAGCAAGAGACAGGGTTTTTTAAATTGGTACTAGAAAATGGAATTGCTTGGATCATTTC
This sequence comes from Propithecus coquereli, assembly GCF_000956105.1. Classification (NCBI taxonomy): domain Eukaryota; kingdom Metazoa; phylum Chordata; class Mammalia; order Primates; family Indriidae; genus Propithecus; species Propithecus coquereli. Next base: position 678,958 of record NW_012148675.1, on the reverse strand, counting down.
TGTTAGTCCTGTTTAGCAATTTTCTGCACAGTGATGTCTCCACTACCTGTGTCTTCTCTCTTGGAGTAGTAATGGGCATCATTTTATTATGCCAAATGGGATTTATCGGTGGTTTCCTAATGCTGTACCACTAATTGGTTTTAAGCTGGAGACCTGAATACAATTCCATTCTGGGAAGTTGTTTTAGACAGTACTTTTCTTTCTTTCTTTCTTTTTTTTTTTTTTTACAACTCAAAGTGTTTACCTAAGTCCCAATTACTTTGCTTGTCTAGGTCAGCATTGACTGTTTTTTGGTTTTTGTCTTTTTTTTTTTTTTAATTTGAAATTATGGGGCCTATTTTTATATACAGTCAAGGGCAATGTTGTATGGAAAGAGGCTCTTGGGATCACAATAGTCTTCCTCATGGGTTTATGAAGTTGTTTTGATGAGTCTAAATACCCTAGGAGGTAGATAAGAGCAGAGCAGGGATTACTCCTATTTTAATCTGCAAAAACTGAGGCCCAAGGGGTTGAATAATTAACACCAGATTCTAAATCTCCTAATCTTAAGTTTACCTCCCTATAGAAGTGGCTAATATTGCCCAGCTAAGTGACTGGGGTGTGGATTAGGTGCTGTGGGCTCAGGATTAGGGCTGTGAATACCTTCCTGGTGCTATCACTGGAAGTCCCATATCCTGGGAAACCCCTCCATCCTAAGCAAACTGGGACAGTTGGTCACCTTATTGGAGGTCACAGTGTTGGTCCATCTCGGAAGTTATATACTTCTCTAGATCCTTGCTCTTCTGGAATCCTAAGTCTATTTGGAAGCCGGCTGTTACCCATGTGTTACTGATTAAACTCCTAAAAGTTTGAGTTTGAAGTTTCTGAGTGAAGTTAGGTGCTACTGTCCCCCACGGCCAAACACTTCCTCTTGGGCTCCTTAGCTCCTGCCAACAAACCTGCCCGGGCTGCTGCAGCAGGACTGGTGCCTCTTTATGGACCCAGCAGCCATCTGATTCACAGACTTGTGTGGATGAATCTGAGGGTGGAATATTTGTTGTTCCCTCTGGCTTGTGGCATATGAGATGATGTATGACAATCTTTTCTTCTGAAGAATGAGGATAATAATCGTACCAACTCCATAGGGTTGTTTTAAGGATTAAATAAGTTAATACAAGAAAAGCACTTAGGACAAGGGCCAGCATGTAGTAAACACTCAATAAATACCAGTAAAAGAAAAACTTAAGTAGTACTATAGGCATATAGTCTGCTGATTGAATTGTCATTGTCATCCTATTTTGCGAGTTCTCATGACAGAGGATTTTTCAGGCTGTGGAGGAAACTTATTAAAGGTTAAAATGAAAGTCACTCGGATTCAGTGAAGATTTGCCCAAGGAAACTGATATGGTTTGGATGTCTGACCTCTCCAAAACTCATGTTGAAATTTGATCCCCAGTGTTGCAGGTGGGGCTTGGTGCGAGGTGTTTTGGTCATGGGGGCAGATCCCTCATGAATGGCTTGGTGCTCTCCCCGTGGTAATGAGTGAATTCTTGCTCTATTAGTTCATGTGAAAGACGGTTTTTTAAAGAATGTGGTGCTTCTCACCCTCTCTCTTGCTCCTTTTCTTGTCATGTGACACACCTGCTCCTGTTAGCAGCCTCCGAGTGGAGGTTTTTCCAAGTTGTTGGTGATCATCAGGAAAAGAATTTCAGGACACACCACATAAGCCAAGCAAGCAGCTTTTTACTGAAAGATTGAAAGAGAAAGAACAAGAGAGAGGTGTGGGGGGAGGCTTGAAAAGAGCAGCTGCATAGGGACGAAGTGATTTTTGGTCTTTTGAAGTCTTACCAATTGAATGGAGGAATATTCAAGGCTAAGGGGTTGGCTTTTACTAAGAATGTGAGTAGCAATTCCTGTAATTGGGTTCCCTCCCATTTTCATACTTTCTATGGTTGCTTTGGAATGGTCATGGTGATTTCAAGGGTGGAGAAATTTTAGAACCACAATATAAATGATATTATAATTAGTCAAAGTTCATGTAAGGTGGCAGAGATAGCTGACAAGCCAGTTGAAGCTGGTTCTTGCCTGCAGTTATCAATCCCTTTTGTTTAAGGGCTGTTTGCTTTAATACGTGAACCCAATCTTCAAGCCCCTGCATCAGGTCTCAGCCCTGTTTCCCAGTCTCCTACTCTAATACTCCCATTTCTCCTTTTGCCTTGACTGGAAGCTCCCTAAAGCCCTCACTAGAAGCAGATGCTGGCACCATGCTTCTTGTACAGTCTGCAGAACCGTATGCCAAATAAACCCCTTTTCTTTATAAATTATTCAGCCTCAGGAATTTCCTTTATGGCAATGCAAAATGGACTAATACAGAAACCTAACCTGGGAATCAGATGGCCTAGGCCCCCCACCATTTAACTTAAACGTGCATGCTCACATTCTTCACATGGCCACTGAGCCATGCTGTAAACCAGCAGAACTTCAGAGCTACGACTTTGTGTGGTGGCCTGTGGGTTAGGCTCCCACCACCAGAGGGAGCTGAAGAAGCAAGTCACTGAAAACTCGACTCGAACTGGATTAAGCAATTAGGAAACTTAATTGTTCATGTATCTAGAAGTCTAGAAGATCATGCAACTGTTCTTCTCGGTTGACTCAGCCTAGTGGTTTTGGAGTATAATCCAAAACTCATTAATGTTCTCTATCCTCCAAGATCTCAGCTGTGAGAAATAAGGGGGTCAGAGCCAGAGGTTGATCCTTTCTCCTGGCATAGAGCAGGGAGTTAGAAAAGGTGGGGACAGGGGCTGTGGTAGCCTGTCTCTTACCTGGAGAAACCAGGGTACTCAAACTCAGTTTATGAACTCTAACATCAGTGGGAAGGGAAGTCACCATAGTAAGCAGGGCTTAAGGTAAATTTTAGGAGCTGGAGTATAAAGGTCTTGGAAGCCACCATGAGGAGATGAGAGCAGGTCAGGTCAGTCAGATTTGAAGTGGGGGCTATTGTTTGGGCTGGGTGTTGTAGGTTTGTGCATTCCCTCAGTGCATGGAAGGGGTGGGCTGGCAGTGTTTATAGAACAAGGGACGGATTCTTCAGAGAAACAGTTCAGGGAAGGGCTTACCTTTCAGTAGGGGAACAAGAATGCATTCAGGTAAGGATTGGAGGATGGTTCTTTCTTGTTCTAAGGACTTCAGGTAGCCAGTCCCATCCCAGGAGCTCTGCATCTGGCCTAAGGGCAGCAAGACCAATCTCAGACCCTACCTGGGTAGGACTGAGGTTCCTAACTCACTGCCAGGCTTGAAGAAGGAGCTGGTTCTTCATGACATGGGACTGGTGAGATATTTTCTCACCTTCGTTCTTTTCTCAGAATGTAAATTCAAATTTGTTAGGACTTATGCTTCACAATGCTAGAGTCCTTTCCCATCTCATTTAGTTATTGGCTTCTTTGCTTGCCAGTGTGCCAGAATAAATTTTTCTACAATATGGGCCATGCTCTACTCACCATGGCAAAAGCAGCCAGCAGAGACAGAGCACATGGGCTGAAACTATGGTAATAAATCACTGAGTTCTATTCTTTCCAAAAACTTAGGAGTGGATGGCCAAATTCGATTGAGTGTGGGATATTTTGAAATAGCCCTTCCTGGGGGCAGGGGAACACTCTTGAGTGTGAGGATTATCAAGGAGGATGATGCTACAGGGGAGGGATTGTATAAAAGGGGGCACTGAGACTGTTTTACTCATGTAGCCTGAAATTGATGCAGGGAATATTTTCCAGAAAATGATTTTCTAAATGTTTTTAAAAATAGCAATTTGACAGCATCATTTGGGTGAGCTATAGTCTCAAAAATTCATCATGTCAAAGGGTAGCACTCAATCTCACATGCGACAGCCTGACATGTCTATATAAAAACATTCTAATTACTTTATTACACCTTCTATCTAAAACCTAATTTTTTAACTTTTTGAAAAATCAATGTATATTTTATGTACATGTTTGATAGAGAGTTCCTCTTATTTATCTGTTTTGGATAGTAAATGCTCCCCACATTCTCTCCGCTCTGCATTTATCTTCTGGACTGGCTGCACTGTTTGTAGGCAGAAGGTGATTGAAAGTTGTAATGGGCTGCCATCTACTGGGGAACTAGAACAAATAGATTAGAAAACAGAATCGGTAGAGGTTCTCCTTGCAAAAGAGAACTTGATGAATATGAAATAAAAGAAAACATGGAAAGAGAGAGGACGTTTACATTTTGCTTAAGAGTAGAAAATTTTTATTTGAACTCTGATGTTTCGATATAATATTTTGTTTCAACACTAGGTCAGACACTAGTTGATATCAGGAGAAACCCTCTGTCTATAATTAACCGTCCTAAAACTTTCAAATGGCTGAGACTTTCGGGATCATCCAGTTCAACACCCTCATGTTACAGATGAGAAAGAGGGGCTCAGAGAAGAGAAGGGATTCTTCTACGCTCTCCAGCTACGTAATGTAGAGATTTATGTCCTCTCGTCACCAAGATGGTCCTCACTTAGATGAAGTGGCTGTTTGGCTAAATGTTATGATTTAGGGGACACCAAGAAGTTATCCCGAACCAAATGTAAGATCTCTCTCACTGGCCAAACAGAGTGTTAGAAAGTCTCATTAGAGTTGCTGCTTTGAGTGGAAAGTGGCACTTACTTGTTTGTACAGTAAGTCCCCACGAACACCTTCACACACATAGGGTTTTTCTGATTAACTGTTATTTCACTGCTTATTTGGAAGGTAACCAGCAGAATTGCTGCTTCAGATCTAGTTCTAGCCAGGAAAGGGTGTTGAGGAGTGAGAAGAGGTTGTAGAAGTGACTGCAGCATCCCAGAGGCAGTGATATCCGGGGAGGAAAGCTAGGCATAGATCTGGGCTCTAGAGTTCAAAGAAAAGCAGGCACTTGCTGGGAAGACCTTGCATGAGGTGTGGGGAGCTCTCAAAACACAATGTTCTGACTACACAATTGCAAATACACCAATGAGATGTAATTTAATGGGCGCTTAGGGAAGCCAGGGCGGCTACACAGGGCAAGCCGATGTGCTCTGATTTCCAATGAACACTTACAAAAGATAGGAAGGAGTGTATGGCCAGAGATAAGAGGCAAGGCCTTTGAGAACAGCATTATACAGTCTTTAATTTCCATGAGCTTGTAAGAAATGCTCAGGGCAACAAAACCCATAAAGTTATGTTCAGAGTAAGTCCTACAAGAGGGGGAATGGGTCTACTTACTTGGAGTGATTCTTGTGTGCTGATTAATACTACAAAAAAGTCAGAGCTCCTCTACCTCTGTTCATCTTCATTTTCTGCAGCAGAGAATTATCTTTGGATTCAAAAACAGAGAACAAACATTGATGAAAGGGAATGAAAGTCGAGTCTGGAAAAACCTATGTCAGATAGTAACAGCTACCCATTTGAATGCTTCCTGTATTCACCATTTTATCTATGTGATCTCATTTAATCTCTAACTTCACAACGTTAGGCACTATCTCATTTAGCTATTAGGAGTCTTAAATGTAGAGAAGTGAAGTTATTTCTTTAAGTTCCCTGTAATAAGGGGAAAGGAATAAGGGGCACGATTTATACCCAGGCCCTTTGATCTGGAGCCTGAGGGTTGAGCTGCTCAGTTATGCAGACTCCAGAGTTCCTAGGGGAGGTCAGGTTTCCTGGTGCAGACACAGAACACCCCAGCTTCTGAGGGATCTTGCATGTTGATAATATGAACCAAGGTGAGGGGCTGGAAATCCAGGGATGGGAAAATTTGTTTTCCTTTTGAAGCTTTTTTTTTTTCCTAAAAAAAACAAATAGAGAATCTAATAGATTCTATAAATTGCAAAGTGGTGAGCTTAAGGTAGATACTGGGTAAAATTCTAAGAGGATAAAATAATAACCCTAAATCTTAAAGGGTTATTGTAAACACCCGGGAAAGGAAGCAACTGATCCAAGCACCCAGCAAGGGTTAGTAACTACGTCATGTCGTTTATTCATTCAGAAAATTCTCTGTGCCTGCTGCTGCGGTGGGCACCCTGGGGTAACAAACAGAGCCTCCCCTCGAAGTATTCATGACCAGTGGGGAAAGACAGGGCCAGGACTTCGAAAGTTTTTTTCTCTGTGCAGGAATGCATTTTGTGTCTGAGTGAATGTGGTAAACCCTGGCAGATGCTACAGAGAGGTCAGTAATGCCTCTAGTTCTCGGCTGTAAATAGCCACCGCCTGATACCACACATGACTTGAAAGCATGTCCCCAGTGAAGAAGACTGTCTCCCGGAGTGAATTGCTCATTTTTGGGTCACCCTTAGTTTTAGCATATGGTGTATCTTAAAATACGTTGTCATCCATCACACTGATAGATTTTGCATTTTTTAATTATTCAAATCCTGGAAATATGTTTGTTTAATGAAAAATGCAAAGAATGCCTGAAAAATATACTGAAGCTAATATACGAGAGGATGAAAATTGGGGTTTTGCTTTGCTTTGGGTGGCAACATGGTTTTTGTAGAAGAGTTCTGTGGTTTGGGTTTTATGGGTGGGTTTGGCAAATTGGGGGCAATTGTTCTGGAGTCTTCACTGCAGCCTTGGGGTTATGTGACTGGAGGTGAGTAGGAGAAGGACATGGTTTGGCTAACATCAGGCTTCCTGTGCATCTTGGAATGGTGGAATGGTGGTCTGGCCCAGGTCTGGCCTTTTGAAAAATCTCTTTTTTCTCTTTTCCTCAAAAGACTGTTCTCAGTGCTCCCTGTCCCCTGTATTCCTGTTGAGGTGGCTGACCACAGTGATGAACCCCACTAGTCACATCGGAGCCAAGTTCTGTCTTTCCCTTCTTGCTCCCTTCTTTTGGGGGAATCTGCTGCTCTTCCCCCCACCTGGTCATGTGGTACAAATGAGGACTGTCATCCTTTCACATGTCCCTAGTTTCCTAGACACAGTGATGGCTCCAAAGATGGCCCATGAGCTCTTCCCTGTGAGTTCTTAAATGAGAGCTGCTCCCTCCAGTGAGAGAACTGCAAGGATGCAGTTTGCCGCTGTGGTGCCACGTCCACATAGAACAAGGGACGCTTCATGCCGAAGGTGAATGGGCAGGGAGAAGGTGGGGCAGAGAGAGCCCAGGGGACGTGCAAGTCCCTGGTTCCTCTGAGATCTTTAGTGCTGTCCTCCCTGTCCTGGTCAGGGCTTGGGTGACAAGCTCTTCTTTTGATTCCACAGAGCTGCCCCAGAATCCCACCAACAAATCCCCCTTTTGGTTAAGCCATTTAGAATCGGGGTTTTGTCATTTGCCATTTTATAAGGTTTGGAGTGGGGACGGCAACAGAGTGTCAGAGTGTTCTTCTAAATCACACTGCAGCAACAGCGGCCTATTCTTCTGGAGGAAGAAGATATCAAATAAAACTTTTATGTGGTCTGAAAAACACATTAAATGGAAACCACCTCCTCCACAGGTTCTGACAGTAGCACCTGCTCTGTATACAAGAAGGGGGTTTGGGATGCAAAGATATCTTAAAATTTCAGATGTTAAATGCACACATTTTCATAAGCTCTTGCTTCTCCCAGTATCAGCAGGAATGAGCTGTATTATGCTGTCAGAGGTGAATAGAATATATGTACACACAAAATGAAAAACAAGTTTTAAAGGTAAAAACTGAACAATGCAATCTGTTCTTAAATACAGTCAGGTGGATTTCAGTGATATGGGAGCCTCTCTAGAGGTGAACTTAATGTTCCTTCGTGGTAAAAGTATTTGGCTTAGTTTACAAGGGATCATTTTAGAAAGCTCATTGGTGACAATGTCTCCTTTCACTGGTTCTTAAGGCTTGATATGGAAGGAATTTTTTTTTTTTACTTTATATTAATCACAAACTTAATTTGGTCTATATGCAAAGATTTACAATCTCTCTAGATATGTAGCGTATCAATAATAGAGGAGCTACTTAGCAATGTGTTTCTCATTGAATATTCAGTGTGTGATATGGAGATTTATCTTATAAATATCAGTGGTTATAGTTTTGTAAATTCAGAGATATGTCATCTACAGCTCAGCTTTGAATATAAAGCAAATGAAGGAATGATGAATTTTTTAAATGAAAAGATCAAAAAGGATAATTAATATTTTATAATCTTAGTTGACTTTTTCACTGCACTTCTGTTTTTTATGTTATTTGGGGTATAAGTGTGATTATTGCTTTCATAGCCAAATCAGAAAATCTGGTCACAAAGTTGAAAGTTAAAGGTAATGTGAACATCTTGTTTGGCTCGAGAAATGAGTCATTAAGTTCTTCAATTAACTGTGTGCTTATTCTGGGGAAGTTGCATTACACAAGTGAATAAGATTGTAAACTTTTAGAATACAAAACAAGTTGTTAAGCGTGTTGGGCTGGAGTCTACTGCTAAGAGATATGTGAGTTGCTGATTTTTTGGGAAAAGAGGAATCTTGCACCAAGGAACATGGATTAAATCAAGTTTTCCAGTGTACTTACAAGCATGATAGGATTTAACAGACCCCTTAGAGCAGTAGAGTGGGTTGGTGCTTCCATTTTTGTAGACACTTGGCCCTTGAAGCCAGCCAGAATTACCTCTGCACACCCACCTTCTGGCCCAGTAGAAGTGAATGGTGCACACCAACCAGGGCTAGAGAGCATTGGCCAGGACCTTTGATCATGACTCAGTTCCCCTTTGGCCTCATCTTTCCTTGGAGCACTTAGCTCCAGGACTCTGACTTGGACCCTACTTCTGACTCCAGTCCTACTTCTGACCAACCCTTTCAGAATTAGCACATTTACTCCTGATCTCTAGGTTGTCAGCTCTTTCTCTTGCACCTTCCTTGCTTCAGCGACTTTCTCAGCTTAAGCTGAAAATTCCCTCCTTCATTCTGGTGACTTGGTTACTCTCCAGCTGGCTCCGTCCCTGACCTGCTTGAGCCAGAGGTAGCATTTGGGGGAGAAAATGGAAGGAGAGATGCAGATAATTAGTTCCTGGGAGGTGACTAGAACTTCAGGTTCTACACTTGCTACAGAGCATGCTAGGATCATAAAGGCAAAATGAGGGGCAATATGGGAGCTTTGGAGAGATGGCCAAGAACAAGAGGCCCTCACATGCAGGGACTACATTTTGTATAAATTAGGATATGCTACGTTATGCGGTAATAAAACACAGCCCCCAAATCAGCCTTATAACAAAATGCAAGTTTACTTCTTACACATACAAAGCATCAGTGTGGTATGTGGTGATGATTGCTCCACTGTCACGCAGGGACTCAGGCTCACTGAGGCTCTGCCATTTTAGTATTTGCATCATTTGGGTCACTTGGACTTAACACTCCACAGCAGGAGGACGATACTGGAGAATCCAGCATGAGCTTTTCACTGCCTCAGTGCAAAGGTGATACATGTCATTTCTGGTCACTTTTACTGCTAGAACTTAGTCAGATCTGATAACTTTAAGGGAGTCAGGGAATGTATGAGAGGAAGTATAATATTTGGGAGAATTACTGCCCCTACCACGAGATCTGTGGATAATGATCCCATCAGAAGGAGTGAGGTAGGGGTGTGGATATGCACGCCAGGAGTTTGGGGAAGCAAATCCAGGGGAACCCATCCGAAAGAGAGGTGAGGGAAGGCAGCAGAGGAGCCTGGTCCTGACACAAAGGGGCTCCATGGGACCCTCAGCTAGCTGGTTCTCATTCCAAACCACTAGCATGTTCTGGGCCAGGGACTGACCTGCAGAATATGAAAGTCACATTCAAGGATCATTGTTTCACATTATTACAAAGGTTGTTTAATGATAAATTCCTAAATGTCTAGAGAATGCACTTAAAAACCATAGACAGGCTGGGCTTGGTGGCTCACACCTGTAATCCTGGCACTTTGGGAGGCCAAGGCAGGAGGGTTTCTTGAGGCCAGGAGTGCAAGACCAGCCTGAGCAACATAGTGAGACCCCTGTCTCTACAAAAAATACAAAAATTAGCCGGGCGTGGTAGTGTGTACCTGTAGTCCCAGCTACTCAGGAGACTGAGGCAGGCAGATCGCTTGAACCTAGGAGTTTGAGGTTACAGTGAGCTATGATGATGTCACTGCATTCTTCGCCTAGGCAACGGAACAAGACCCTGTCTCAAAAATATAAAAATAAAAATATAAATAAATAAAATGAAACTCATATGTATTCTTGTGTAATGTTTTGAATTAGTCAATTGTCATTTCAGGAGGAATTGTGCCATGGTTTGGGTTTATCACCTTGTCGGTAGAGTTATCTACCCTCCTGAGTCATATACTTCATGTATAAAATGGAGCTAACTTTTGATAAATTATAACTACTATTTATTACATTAATTACTTTACATACTGGACCTCATATTATCTTCCCTATAATCCCAGAAGATTATTATTATTACCAACTCCACTTTACAGATTAGACTACTGACTTTCAGAGAGGTTAAGGTTATATATCTTGTAAGAGGCAGAGCTGGGATTCAAATCTAGGTTTCAGCTGACTTCGGTATCTCATATCTGATTGCTAGAACTAAAGAGAATATAGAGCGTGTTTGGCCTTTTCAAGGAGCTCAAAAATGTTGATTTTTTTTCCTCTTTTCTTCTCTCTTTTCCTTCCTCTCTCTTATAGCTGGGACTCCAGCCAAAAAACTCTTCACCTTTTGGGGATTTCTTTAGGGATTTATCTTTTGAGAAGAGCCAGAAAACCACTCACACAGTGATTTCTCCAACTGAGCAGGTGACAGGAGCTAGAGCTGGAGGTAGCGAGACTGGCCAAGTGCTTTTGCCAACCTCACTTCTGGCTCTCTGCCTATCCTGGGGGCTGGGAGAGGCAGGGGAGCAGGGGAACAGAAAGGGTCTCATGCCTATTTACCTGTGAAAAAATAAGAATAAGAGGGGTAGCCTTTACTCCTTTCTTCTCCCCTTTTGCAATATTTCTGTGCTTAGTGCCCTTACCGGTGTTTGTTTACATTTGGAGAACGTAAATAACTTGGTCATATAAATGTTATTCTTTTTTAAGCAAGGAAAGTTCCACCAATTCCCAGCTCTTCTCAAAATTGAAGCCACTTTAACCCCCATTCTTAAGAATATGTGAGTTTTAACATAAAAATGTACTTATTCTTCCTCTATTTTCTTATAACGAGCTCCCCTGTGGTCTTCTGTTGAAAGGAAGAATAATTGAGCTCTGTAGGAATTGGTTCACCATTGAATTTCCTTTTAGCTTTAAAGAAAAATCTTCCCCTCCTTCCTCCAAACACTTATGCTCCTCTTGTCAAAACCATTCACTTGGCAGTGGTACTTGTCATACTCTGCTTGTATTGTGAGCGAAATGTTTATGTCGGAGTCTAAGATCTCAACTAGATAGAGAGTTCCTCAAAGCGAGGAGGAGCTGGGCTTTCCACTCCTTTGTGTCCTTGCATCTTCTAGGTTTGAACTTAATTATGAATCATTACTATGAATTATTATTCTAATAATTAGGGCTCATTCATACTCAATGAAAAGTCAGTCAACGTTAAAAGTATGATGCTTTCTTTCCTGTGTATTTTTGTAGAGTCAATCCAAGTTTATGTTGAGTCATTACCCAAAGCTCTTGTGTAGGGGACTTTCTTTATAGAAGATTTATACTCAGAATGCAGTTTATTTAATTCAATGAGTATTTACTGAGTTCCTATCACATGAAGGATTATTTGCTATAAAAAAGAGATAAGATAATATTCAAGCACTCAATGAGCTTTTAGTCTAATACAGGAATGGGGGATAGATTTCAACTTAACTGTTTCCTCTATCAATTGCTAGTGGCTGCTTGGAGTGCTGACAAGAATTATTAGATTTAGTAGGAAAGAATGCGATGCTCAGTTAGTAATGTCTACCATTTGCCTAGGAATGGAGAATGGTAGCACGAGTGGCACATATTTACAGTCCCCAATTTGAAGAATAAACTTCAAGCCTAGATAGTAGAAGGTTATTTTTAGTAGAACCCAATCAATCAATAACTTAACCAAATTTGTTTGGTACAAAG
>NW_012148675.1:619184-664375 GCF_000956105.1 Propithecus coquereli | reverse complement strand
CAATTTTAGATTGATGCCTTTTCATTAATCTATTCAAAAAAAGATTTTGGAGTGCCTCCTCAAAAAAGGAAAAGAACATAGAATGTAAAATTTTATATTTGGCAAATTAGTAACACCCCTCAGTTGATACCACATTAGCACCATCATCTATGCAAGAATGCTCTTGTATTTTATTTTATTATTTCCCCTCCTTTCATCCTGACTCCCATTCCTTTTCCCTTCTCTTCCCATAAGCAGCCATTCTAGTGTGTTTAACATATATGTTTGGATATGTACGCATCCTCAAAGAATATTTAGTGTTTTGATCTTACATATATTGTATTATTCATAAATCTGGTTTTATCTTAAATTTCCCACTAATAAACACACTTAAAAATATTAAACCCTATCATTGTTGAGAGCATATTTCGATTTTTGCTCCTAATTGCTGCAAAAAATTCCATGATGTATGTCTGAGGTCCACAGGAGGAGGAAAATATTTGTGCTGAATTTGTCATTCTGGGAAGATCAAATGAACATTTATATATTGTTATTTCTTGAATAAAAGAGATCATAATTAGTTATATGGTTACACATATCTACAGCAGATCTGTAAACATCTGAGAGGGCTGCAAGTACTTTTAGGGAAGTTTAAATTGGTAGCATTCCCTTAGGACAGCAACGCTCCTGGGAGAAATAAGACTATTCTGTCTATCCTGCACATACTTCTAGTGGGCTGTGTGCAGCACACCATTGACTTTGGGTGGGGGACAGTATCACACGTTGTAGTGTACCTCTCTCACCCTGTCATGGGGTACTATTGTCAGAAATACAACACTACTTCTTATATCTTCAACAGCATGCACAGAGCTGGCACATAGAGGAGGCACTCAAAAAATATTTGCTGAATGGATGAACAAAAGGAAATCAATCTAATATTAATCGTAGAGCAACAAGGTAGGGTGACAGGGATTCCAATTTTCCAAGAAGTGAAGGATTTCCAAAGAAATAGCTTATGTCCATGCCATCAGATTTACCCAGGTTTGGTTCTTCTTTCCTTTCTGAATACTTGGAATACCATACTTCCTAGCTCTTTTGCAATTAGGTGAAATTGACTAGTTGAAGCCAATGAAATATGTATGGAATTTATATGTGCCATTTTCACACCCAGGCATTTAAGAGCCAATATGCCACCTCCAAGCTCTCTCTTCCCTTTCTGTGGCTGGGAGATTGCATGTTCCAGATTGTGAAGTACAAGATGACAGAATCTTAATCTTAAATAGCCTTCTGCCCCGGGACTGTTAGGAGAAACCACCCCTCTCCCTCTCTCTGCCAGTCTGCATTGGGAGAAGGTTTGGAAGTATTGGAGAGGAGGTTATATTTTAAGTAACATGGCCAGGGACGCCCTATGGAGATGTTTAAGTTGAGACCTTAAAACCTGAAGGAGTATTCTGAGCAGAGGGAGCAATAAGTACAAAGGCCCTGAGGAAGGATTGAGTTTAGTGTATTAAAGGAAAAGGGACAAAGTCAGTGTGTCTGAAGCAGAGTGAACAGGGGGGAAAGTATTAATCATAGAGATCAGGTCAGGCAGGTACTGTAGTTATGGGAGAACAGATTGTGCAAGGCCTTTTGGGCCTTATAAGGACTTTGGCTTTCACTTTGAGTGCGATGGGGGGCATTGGAGAGTTTTGCATGTTGGAGTCACATGATCAGATTTATGTTTTACCTGTGCCGAGAACAGACTGGAGGGTGGCAAAGAAGAAGCAGGTGTGTGGTTAGGAGGATATGGCAATAATGCAGGGAAAAGATGGCAGTGGCTTAGTTGGGTGATAACAGAAGTGGTGTGAAGCAGTCAAATTCTGGATATATTTGAAGGTAGAGCCAATAGAATTACAGATGACAGGATGAGGGGTATGAGACAAAGAGTCAAAGATGGCCACATGGTGTTTGGCCTATGCAACTGGGAGAATGGAGTTGCTGTCTGCTGAGATGGGGGAGAGAGCAGGGAGAACAAGTTTGAGAGACTATTAGGAGCCCAGGTTTAGATGGGTTAAGTTTGAGATGCTCATGGGACATGCAAGTGTTGACAAAGGGGGATTACCAGGTTACCTTGGCAAGGAGACTGGACTGGTGAGAATGACAGGGATAATGACATGCCTTATTTGGAGACTGAGGTCCAGGTTCTCTAAGTGGAGACTCAAATACTAAGGGAATTTCGGAGCTTAATCCATGATTTCTGTTGGACAGGCTGGCCTGGAACTAGGTTTCCCAATCATTATGATTAAGCTGAGTTTCTATAAGACTAGCTGCTGATTTAGCAGCCAATATATTTGTCTATGAGAGCTATCCTATCCATTTGGCAGTCAAAAGGCCAGATTTTCACACTCTGTGTGTAAAAAAAAATCACCTACCACCACCAATCCCAAAGCTTCTGCTTCCTTGGGTCTGTGATTCATGTCCAGGTTTTCAGATCTCAGCGATGAGCACTGAAAAAATATATTTTAAGGCAAGGCAATTTATGCTTATTCTTCCAGCATAAAAAATTACATTTCCACATCAGAGTCATGTTTGGTTTCTAAACCTGTTACCATAGCAAGAACTCTATTCCCCAGCTTTCCCTGGTTGCATTGTTTATATTTCTTAGCCAACAACATCTGAACAGTTTTTTTTACCCACTTGGAACTGCCATTTATTGCAATCATTCACTTTGTGAAACATTTGTATGTTGTACGTGTGAACCTTATACGGGGAATTTCGTATGCCTCCCCCTACCTCCTGCCTCTCTTCTTTTTGGAAAAATAATAAAGGTAGGTTTTGTTTGTTTTTTGATGCCAGCCCTACACCACTGTAGGCACTGCACATTCCACTCCTAATTGTCGCACATGTGCTGAACTTGACAGCACCCTGTCATGGTTGGTAAACAGTGATTCATTCCTTATGCTTCAGTGTTGCACAGTGTCATTTTTGGGACTCAGTACCCACTGAGTGCTTTCTCAGTTGTTGTTTCTGTTTATCTCCCTGTTCGTTTACATCATTTCTTGCTTTGTGGATTCATTTTGGTTTTTTGTCCTCTTCCTTATGTTTTAATTTTCTCTATTCTCTTATTCCTTGCTCAGGGGAAATTGAATGTGATGCACAGACCTGCCTGTCCCAGGAGATCTGTGCTTCTTCCACTGAAAAGAAGGGTGTACCCTTTACCTGTGTAAGTCACTTAACTCAGATGCTTGTCTGGGGAGCCCCAGATAAAAAATTAAAAGGTAGCTGCATTCTAAAAACTTGTAAAGTGAAAAAACCCTTTGTTGGGGTAGAATATGGAGCCCAAAGCCATGATCAGTCCAGAAACTCTGATGGGTTTGAGGTAGGGTAAAACAAGTTAAGCGAGTCACAAAGGCAGGACTCTACAGTACCTGATTATAGAGGAGAGAGGAGGCCATTTCTCAGAAAAGTTGGTAATATAGATTGTGTGGATTGAGCTGTATGCCAGGGTACCTGTCTGATGGGCATGTGGGGCCTGGAGTGCAGTCTGTGGCCCACCATGCACCATACTTGTGATGCTTAATGTTATGTGTTAACTTGACTGGGCCACACCATGTCTAGATATGGGGTTAAACATTTTTTTGGGTGTGTCTGTGAGGGTGTTTCTGAATGATACCAACATGTGAATGGAAGACTAACTAAAGCAGATTGTCCTCCTTAATGTGAGTGGGCCTCATCCAATCCGTTAAAAGCTTGACTAGAACAAAAAGGCAGCAGAGGAAGGGAAAGTTTGTCGTCTGCCTGTCTTCTGCCTTTGGAATTGGACTTGGACTGGAACTTACACCACTGACTCTCCTGGTTCTCAGGCCTTCAGACTCAAGACTAGAACTATACCATTGCCTTTTTTGGGTGTCCAGCTTGCTAACTGTAGATCTTAGGTATTCTCGGCCTCTGCAACTGCATGAGTCAATTCCTTATTATAAATCTGTGTGTGTATCTATCTATCTATTATTGGTTCTATTTCTCAGGAGAACCCAGACTAATATACTACTTGAGACACACCGCCTGAAGGAGTGTCTTTTGCAAATTCACAGAAAGGTTCCCCACAGACCAACTAAGGCTCTGGCAGTGAGTGGGGAGTTGGGTGTAGGGAGGTGGGAAGGGGGCTAATGAATATACCTCCTTGAATAATTATGTCCCCCTTTATTCCCATGTAGGTTCAGATATGGTTTAAAGCTCCAGGTCTTAGCATGAGTCATGTAGTATGGGTGATTCTTGCAACTCCAGAGGAACAGAAGCAATTAAGGGCTTTAGTTCCTCTGCCAGGCTAGTGGTGAATCCTTAGAAAACTTTTCCTGGTTGGAGAAAGATATAGCAAAATAGGGATGAGTCACATCCATTAAAGAACACTCAAACTTTGCATTTTGGTGTAGCGATTTGTACTTCTCAAAACATGTTCCTTTTACTGCTTAGATACAAAGAGGTATGACTGATGCTTGTTGTCATTCTCATCTTAAAGGTGTGCAAACATAGCTGCAGAGAAGACACTTGGTTGTCCCCATGGCCAGCTGGTGCCTAGAGGTCAGATCTCTTCTCTGGCTAAGCTGTTCTTTCCACCCTGACCTTTGGGCCTGACAGAATAGTCAAAATATGAGAGCACTTTCTAAGCATCTTGGAAAAAAATAGAATGGTATGTTTAGGAGGATACTTTTCTTAAAAAAAAAAAACACTGGCAATCCTGGTTGGTGGAGATTTTCACTTTTTTTTTTTTTTTAGAAAATGGGCACGTACTTATATATTTTAAAATCTAGTTTTCTACTCTCATTGCCTAAGGATTCTTTTCTTCTACTTGTTGTAAAGGGGAGAATCCACACATTATAAATGGACACATACACACACATCTATGGATACACACACACATTAATATATCTATGAACATACATGGACCATTTTGTTCAGAAACTTTCTTAAAAAGCACTCAGCCTGCACACACTCAGGGCACTGTGGTATCACACAGAGTCCTGCAATAGAAGCTAAATGCAGGGTCATATTTGCAGTACCTGACATATTGCTCCTCAAATAAGAAGCATTGTTGGTGTGCATCCACAGCGGCTGGCGAAAGGGTAGCAGGGGCATTATGAGGCCGTTGAGAATTCTTCGTGCCCTAGGGAGAAGATCAAAGTTAATGAACCAGAGAACCAATGTTTTGTTTTTGTTTTGCTTTCAGCTGCTACCCAAATTGGTTTCATGATTTCTTGCACTTTTATGTAACCTTCCCTCTGGGGCATTCAATGCAGATGAAAGCAACATAGCCAGCCACACTTCCAACTCTGGAAACACCGTCTCTGAGGAATGGCACATTATATTGATGAGTATTAATAAGAGATTCCTTACCCATTTTCTAAAGTTTTGTGATCTTCCTACTCACCTACCATCCTCACATACTCACCTACCATCCAGGAGAAGGGTTGGATAAAGCTCTAAGCAAAGA
The DNA here is from genome assembly GCF_000956105.1 of Propithecus coquereli. Taxonomy (NCBI): domain Eukaryota; kingdom Metazoa; phylum Chordata; class Mammalia; order Primates; family Indriidae; genus Propithecus; species Propithecus coquereli. Next base: position 658,929 of record NW_012148675.1, on the reverse strand, counting down.
ATGTTGAAGAGAGACTGGTAGAAGCAGACCTCAGTGAGCTCTTAGATTTATCTTCACTTGACCTGTCATGCTACCAAATTCCAACTCTAGCTCTCAAGGCTGCACTCTGTGAGAATATGAAGTTTAATGAACACTCCTTGGTCCCACTGAACTTATACACTCCTGGAGGAGCTGAGACATTCAGGAATGAGAGAGACCTTTGTTTCCCTGGTCATGTTACCTGTGGATATGATTGAGGCTTGAATGTTTGTAGTGGAATTTCCTCTAAGCTAAGAAATTTCCTAAATTTAAGGGATTTTCTCTAGTTCAGCAAACCTCTATTTGCCACAGGTTTAGGTCAGTGATTCTTAAACACTGATGTTTACAGATCACTTGGAGATGTTGTTGAAAGGCAGATTCCTGTTCGGTGGTTCTGGGGTGGGGGCGAAGATTCTGAACTTCTAACGAGGTCTTGGGTGAAGCTGACGCTGCTGGTCCATGGAACACAGGATGACAACCAAAGGCCCAAGTTCCCTTCTCAGGTGCTCTATTCCTTTCCTGCTTTCTCTTTTGATGCCATCTCGGTGTGCCTGGGGGCCCTACTCCCTATTGCTGTTATTGCAGGCTTCATTCTGTTGCTAAAACAGTATTTATAGGTGGTTTCCCTTCACTCAAGCCTGTGTAGAGTTCATCTGGCCAACCTTGGGTGGCCTAGCTTCTGAGAGAATTGCAGTTCTTTTGTGAGCTCCAAAGGATCTGTGTTGCTCTCAGACTCTGAGGAACTTAGAATGAGTTTTCCGGAAAACTGAATTCCTTGGTGCCCCTGAATATTCCTCCAAAGACTGTGGGGGCCTTTGTCTCTCTTTTTTGCATGAGGGTGTTAACTCATGGTGTATACATGGTGACATTGGCCCTGAATTCTTATTCATGGCTTCTGGTGAGTAGACAAGTAGCACAAGTGCAAATTGGATTCATGGGATACTCTCAGGCAGCCCAGACCCAGAGTGTGTGAATTAGGTGGTTGCCATGCCTCTCACTACAAAGAGAACAAAGACTGTGTGAGGGAGGCAGGCACAAGAGTCCCACATGCTGTTGTACAGACCAATTGCATCAGAAGTAGCTTTCAAATACACATTTCCAAGGTCTCACCCCTGACCAGTGGAATCAGAATTCCTAGAGGGAGTTTGTATTGTGATAAAGCACAGCCTGGTTGGGAGCTCAGTGTGGGTGATTAGCAAATATTTAACACCTGCAAGGCATCCATTCACTGAAACAGTTACAGAGGACCCACTACAGGTCAGGTATAACACAAACACAGCTTCTTTCCCCTCATGCCTTTCACAGCTTAAAGTGGAACATAAACAAAATAGAAAATAATTGTAAATGATAAGTGTTATGAAGGAAACCAACAAGGTACTTTAGGTAACCTGGTCGTGATGCTGTCTCTGGGACAGTGCCATTAAGGCTGAGATGAAGGAATTATGCAGCACCTTAGGGGTGCATAGGCAGAAAGCACCACAGGGGAGCATCCTTGAGTGAGGAACTTCCATAGATGCTACCAGAGAAACAAAAGAGACAAGTTACAACTCCCCTCTTTGCAAATTATTCTGCAATTAGGACTCCTTTCCCAGGTGACAAAGGCATAAACGCTCCCTTTCTGTCACCTTCAGAGCCTGTTCTCACTCTTTGCTTGCTTTCCTGCTAATGCCAGAAACCTGAATCTCACTGCATATGCCACTGAAGGCTCCCTATGCCCCTTCTTGAAGGCTGTGGTGGAAGGTCAGGGGCTTCATAGCCACCTGTAGAGTCCTCAGGCCACTCCATGTTAACTGCACCAGTTTGGCCTGAGCCTCATATTCCTCTTCCATTAAATGGAATAATAATGCCTGTCCCATAGATGGTTCAGTAAGATCACGTGCTTCATCTGTGATAGTTCTTGTCCAGTCACAATGTGACCATGTCCCTTGGAAGGTTTTGTTCTTTCAGGCAGCGAATGTACTTCAATTTTTGGTCTGTCATTTATAACTTTTGATTATATGGGGGGGGGCAATTGAAGCAAACATCCTAGGTGATACCGATGCTATTAAGGCCTGGACTATTTGAGGAATTGTCAAGAGCAGATGTCCTAATCCAACTTGCACACTCAGAACAGCTGATGTCTGTGTTAGGAGAAAAGCAATCGTGTTGAGCAAATGTGTGAAGAGGTATTTTCACTTGTGAGAGTCTTCACTGTCTATTTCAGTCATCATAGCAAATGGACTGAAAAATTCCAGAACCTACTGGGGGTTGAGGGGCGGGGAGAGGTTTGCGCTGAGACTGGCAGAAGTTGGCTAGTTCTGCTGGGAGTTTGCTTTGCAGGTCAGACCTGTTAGGCGGTCCCTGCTTTTTAGCACTTTCTTCCTTTTCTCTGTTCTTGGGGTCATGGCTTCTCAAAAGCACTTCAAGTGACCAGGGCAGGCAGGCGTTACAATGGCTATCTGGGTCATTTGTGATCTGTAGCTTTTCCATATGGAGATTGCTTCAGGAAGCAGCCTTCTTTTTTTGCTCTTCTTGTGCGCACACCAGGATATAGGTGCCCCAGAGACTGAGCTTCAGACACATTTGAACAACTTTTACTGTGCTCCTACAACAAACACTTCACTTGCCAGGTGCAGAGGTGCATTGATAAATAAGGCAGATCCCTGCCCTCCAAAGAGAGAAAAATCAATAGGTATCTACTAGGTATAAGATAAGAAAAACGGTGATAACTACAATAATACAGATGAAAACGTAGTGCTTTCTTATAAATGGAGCTGTATTAGTTTATTATTGTGGCCACAAACTTAGTGGCTTAAAACAAATGTATTCTCTCCCGGGAGACCAGAAGTCTGTAAGGAGTCTTAGAGGGCCAAAATTAAGGTGTCAGAAGGATTGTGTTCCCTCCAGAAGCTCTGGGGACAGTCTGTATTCTTTGACTCTTCCAGTTCCTAGCAGCTGCTGGCATTCCTTAACTTGCAGCTATATCACTCCAATCTCTGCCTTTGTGGTCCCTACCTTCTCTTCTGTGTGAAATCTCCCTCTTAAGAGGAAACATGTGAGTGCATTTTGGGTCCACCTGGATAAGCTAAGATAATCTCTCCATTTAAAAATCTTTAACGTAATCACATCTACAAAGTCCCTTTTTGCCATATAAGCTAACATTCGCAGGTTCTAAGGATTAACTTGTGGTGGATGTCTTTTGGGTGGGGCATTATTCAGCCCACTGCAGGTGCCACCTTCTTTTTGCCACTCCTTCCAAACCAAATGTGCTTCAGCTGTGATGTCCAATATGGTAGTCACTAGTCACCTGTGGCTATGGAGCACTTGGAATGCGGCTGGTCTGAATTGAGATGTGCTGCAAGTGTAAAATATACACTAGATTTCGAAGACTTACTACAAAAAATGCTAATTATTTTAATACATGTTGAAATAACATTATACATACATTAGGTTAAATAAGATATATTATTAACATTAATATTGCTTTTTTACTTTTTAAATGAAAATATTAGAAAATTTAAAATTACACATGTGGCTTGCATTTGTGGTTTGTATTACATTTCTCTTTTTAAATTTCAGAATATTATATGGGGGTACAAACATTTTGGTTACATGAATTGCTTTTGTACAGTTTGAGTCAAAGTTATAAGTGTGCCTATCACCCAGATAGTGGGCATTGTACCCATTAGGTATGTATTTACCCACCTGCTTGATTTCTGTTAAATTTTATTAATACTACCATATGTACACATGAATGTTGATTGATTAGTTCCAATTTAATAGTACAAGTAGTGTTTGATTTTACATTCTTGTGATACTTCACTTAGAAGAATGGTCTCCAGCTCCATCCAGGTAGTTACAAAAGGTCTTAGTTCACCATTTTTTTTATGGCCCTGTAGTACTTCATGGTATACACATACCACATTTGATTAATCCACTCATGTATTGATGGGCACTTCCATACATAGAATGAAACAGGACCCCTATCTGTTGCATATAGAAAAATCAATTCAAGAGGGATAAAAGACTTAAATGTAAGGCATGAAACTACAAATATTCTAGAAGAAAACATAGGAAAAATTCTTCTAGACATCAGCCTAGGCAAAGAATTTATGACTAAGACCCCAAAGGCAAATACAGAATCTACAAAAATAAATAAATGGAACTTACTTAAATTAAAAAGCTTCTGCACAACAAAAGAAATAGTCAATACAGGAAACAGATAACCTATAGAATGGGAGAAAATGTTTGTAAATTATACATCCAACAAAAGACTAATATCCAGAATCTACAGGGAACTCAAACAAATAGCAAGAAAAAAACAAACAACCCTATCAAAAAGTGGGCAAAAGACATGAACAGAAGTTTTTAAAAAGAAGATAGACAAATGGCTAACAAACATATGAAAAAAATGCTCAACATCACTAATCATTATAAAAATGCAAATTAAAACCATAGTGAAATACCACCTTACTGCTATCAGCATGAGAAAATGGCCATTATTAAAACATCAAAAAAACAATAGATGCTGGCATGGATGTAGAGAGAAAGGAATGCTTATACACTGTTGGTGGGACTGCAGACTAGTACAACCTCTATGGAAAATAGTATGGAGATTCCTCAAAGAAATAATGTAGACCTATTATCTGATCCAGTACACTGCTGGGTATCTACCCAAAGGAGAAGAAGTCATTTTATCAAAAAGACACCTGCACTTGAATATTTATTGCAGCACAATTTACAATTACAAGGATGTGGAATCAACCAAAGTGCTCATCAATTCATGAGCTGATAAAGAAAATGTGGTATGCATATATACCAGGGAGTACTACTTCGTCATAAAAAGGAATGAAATAATGTCTTTTGCAGCAACTTGGATGGAACTAGAAATCATTATCCTAAGTGAAATTTCTCAGGAATGGAAAAACAAATACTACATGTTCTCATTAACAAGTGGGAGCTAAACAATGGGTACACATGGGAACAAAGAGATGTAAAGGACATTGGCAACTAAAAAGGGGGAAGGTGGGAGGGAGGCGAGGGATAAAAACTTACCTATTGGGTACAATGAACACTGTTCTGATGACAGGCACACTGAAAGCCCTGACTTAAGCATTATACAGTGTATCCACATAACAAAAACATTTGTACCCCCTTAATATTTTGAAGTAAAATTATAAAACAACACTGGTTTTACTTGTGATGTTATTATAATATGCTCAACTTAAGAAAAAAAGTCCTAGCTTTCCTTGTAGCTGGTGGGATGGTCATATGGCAAGCTCTGCCTTTTAGAATATAAATGAGACTCACTGGATCATATTACTAGGAAAACGTTTTCAAAAAGCAGGTGCCTTTTAGCATTTGTTCTTCCCTTCTTCCTGCTTTAAGTGTAGATTGCTGGCTGGCACTCTAGTAGCCATCTTATGAACATGAGGCAAACGTGTCAAGGATGGCTAAGCAGAAAGAGTGTAAGTCTTTGATGACATCATGAAGACACCAGACCACCCCTCAGCTGCCTGTTTTTAGAATACCAGTTACGTGAGAAAAAATAAATGCCTTCTTTAAGTGACTGTTTGAATTTGTTTTTAGCAGCCAAGCGAAGTTCCTAAATGACATCATACCTGACCTTAGCAACATATATTAATTCATCAATTATCCTGAATCAACGACCAAAATTAGAAACATTAAAAGCTCAAGGTGATCCAGCAGCTGCTAGTGTATCTAAGTTGCGGAGAATTTTTGTCTTTGCTTTCCTTCTTTCTTGTCCTCCCAATGCAAGTCCAATTCCTCCTCTCAGCCATCTATCTGCCTTCTAGTATCTACTTAGGTGTTAACTGATCTGAGGGAGTTAGCAGAGAAGGGGGCTTTTTAGAATAGGACTCTTGAAGAACCTGTGATGGAGGAATAAACAGAAGTCCTGGATCCTATTTCCAGACAAGAGGCTGCTCAGAGGTAATATCAGTAATAATAAGGTTGCATTTCTGTAGGGTAACTTGTAATGCACTTCACGTACATTGTATCATTAGCTGCCTAAGGGCCAATAAGATTAGATGACTTGTTCAAGAACAAAAACTAACAAGTAACAGAGCTAGGACTCGTATTTTTCTGACTTTCATTGTCCCTTCCTATGCCAAAACTGGTCTTGGAAACTGTGTTGAGGAGAGCCTTCTGTGGGCATGAGAGAAGGGGAGGTGTCAAAGAAAAATTACATCAGGTACAGTTAAATAGGCAAGGAGGGCTTCATTCAAGACTACTGCAACAGGGGAGAGAGACTGAGTCAACTCCGCTGAAACAAAAGAAGGAGAGTGGTTAAGGTAGCTAGTTGAAAAGGACTTGGGGACACAGGTGGGGGCTGGTCCATGTAATGAGGCCATTTGTGTTTGCTAACGAAACCCATTGAAATTAGCTCCTCCCCTCCACAGGGACTGGAAGATGGGGACACTATTTTTCCTGGACCATTACATTTCAAAGGGATGCCTCCCAAGTGAGAAAGATATTCCTGGGTTATAAAACTCAGCAAGAGGCTGGGAGGAGATTTACATCTGAAAGGGTCAGAGAAAGAATTTATAATAGAAGATCTGCTAAAGTAAATGCTCGGAGAAAGGGAGGTCTGGGCCTACAGTTGGGAAGAAACTTGCCTAAAGCTTAGTCAAGCTGAGGGGAATGTTAAGGCCACCTGGGTCAGAGCACCTCCTTTCCTTGCTCTCCAGGAAGCCAGCTCTCAGAGTGTCCAGCTGATCATCTGTTAACAGGTGGCAGCTTGATCAGGGGACACACACTGCTCGCAGGTGGAGGGATTCTGATTTAGATCTCATCCTACCAAATGAGATGATTCCCTCTGCACCCTGGTTAACTGACCCCCGGTGGGGCTAGTTCCCTGCAGGCTTCTGGCCCCATCTCCATCCCAGAAATGACAAGCTCAGGGCCAAGTGCATCCACTTCTTTAGGCAAAACGCGTGTTTTCAGCTTGGAGACAATTCCTCCTGACTTTACAATTAAGTAGCCCAAAGACAGAACCCAGGGACTCAGAGTTCCTCCTCCCAGAAATTTCCATCACAAAAAGCTGACCCAGTGAACACTTGGCAGCGTTCTGCACAGAGGAAAAGGGAAATCTCCGTGGCTGGCATTTCAGCTCGCCTAAGGGGCCCTGCTTTGCTCTGAGGGGAGGTGACTGTGCTGACCTTAAAAATCCAGACCTCAGGAAGCAGGAGATGAAGGTATTCTATTTTCTTCTGAAGGCTTTGATATTTTTCAAATAAAATTTTAAAAGATCCAGTAACTTCCCCTGAAGCTTCTTCACAAAGTAGTAGATTTTTGGAAAAGACAAAGGCCCGGGGGTGGGTGTGGGTGGTCCCTAAAGCTTCTTTTTCCCATTTTTAGACCATTTGGATTCTTAAGTTCCCCTCCCCCACTTTTTTTTTTTTGCCAACGGCTTTTTCTCCCATTCTCCAAAGTAGAAATATCTGGTTATTCCTCAAGCCCTGCTACCCCATCTTTCCTGATCCCTCATCTCTCCAAATACCAAGAACCTCTCATTTTGGTTGGCAGCTGTCTCCCCTGCCCGGTGACCAGCCTGGAGTGCGGCGGGCAGAGGAGGAAGCTTCTTCGGCCGCACGGTGGCGCGCGCGCGCCTCCCAAGGCCCGGGCCGCCACAGCTCCGCACCTTCCCCTTCCAGCCCCACCCGCGCCCGGCTGCTGGAGCAGCCGCGCCCCCAGCCCTCCCGGGCGGGATAGCCGGCAGCGCTCCGCAGGGGCCCCGGCGACGGTCAAGGGGCAGCAGCGTCTGGCCGGCGCAGGAGGTGCTGCCGGCTGCGGGCGGCCGGGGCTCCGGGCTCCTCCTCCAGCCGGTCCCCCACCCTCCACCCTTCCTCTGCTCTGCAAATCGAAGACTTCCCGGAGCAGCCTCCAAGCGGCGGCGGGCGCAGCGCAGGCCGCCTTCGGGCAGCCGCGGCGGCGTCGCTCGAGCAGCCCGGGGGGCGCCGCAGAGCCCGGCGCGCCCTGCTTGGCTAGGAGAGGAGAGACGGCGGGGGCTGCGGCTGGGCAAGGGGGAGGAAAGTGCGTGTGCGTGCGTGTGTGGGAAAGAAAGAGTGTGGGGGGCGACAGCCTCGAATTAGGGCGTAGGAAAGGGCAGCGGAACGGGGGTGCAGCCCCTGGGCGGGCTCCGCCGGTCCTCGAGGTTTTCCCGCGGCGGCTCCCGCTCCCGAGCGCCCCTCACCATGGACTTGCGCGGAGTTGGGACCGGCCTTGGCAGCAGCGAGCGGGTGGCTGCCCGGCCCCGGGGGTGCGCGGGCGCGCGCGCGGGGATGGCGAGGTAGGATGGCCGCCCAGCGCGACCCCCGCCGCCCCAACCCAGCGGCCCCTGGGCGGTGCCGCTGACTCGCCCCAGCGCACAGGGGTGTGGGCGGAGGCAGCCCCGCGCCCGCGCTTCGGGAGTCGCTTTGCCTCTTCCACCCACTCACACCTGCTACCGCGCGGATACCATGTCGAAGGCGGCCGGAGGCGCGGCGGCGGCGGCGGCGGAAAGTTGTCCCCCAGCCCCGGCTGGGTCGTCCGCAGCCGCCGCCGTGGAGGACCTGTCCAAAGTGTCTGACGAGGAGCTGCTGCAGTGGAGCAAGGAGGAGCTGATCCGCTGCCTGCGGCGCGCCGAGGCCGAGAAGGTGAGCGCGATGCTGGACCACAGCAATCTCATCCGCGAGGTGAACCGCCGCCTGCAGCTGCACCTGGGCGAGATCCGCGGGCTCAAGGTGAGCGCCGGGGCAGGCGGGGCGGGCAGCGGGGCGCCCCGGGGAGGTGGGGCCAGGCAAACTTTCTCTCCTTCTGTCAACAGGTGATCCTCCCCTTTCTCCCAGTCAGCACCCCCTGCCCCCAATCCCCAGCCCTTTGCAAACTTTTCCAAACTTTGGAGGCGTTTGCTCCCCTCCTCTTCCCCACACCTGGCGCGCCAGCATCTAGCTCGCTCTCTCTGCGGATGGAGGGGAGGACGCTGAGGATGCTGAAAGGCAGGGAGGGAGGTGATGGGCACGCGGAACCTTTAATTTTCTTAGGGAAAATCAGTGCTTTGGGGAGCCGGGTTACAATCAGGGGAAAAGGCTGGTGAGGGAGCGAGTCCTGGGCATCTTTGCCTTTGGGCGTCGATGCTACGGCTGCTCTGGCGCCAGCAGCTTTTCGGCGGGCAGAGGGCGAGGAAAGGGCGCCACTGCCAGAGAGAGGGTTGGGGAGGGGCGCCACCCTCTGAGCCGGCGTGAGTCACCCGGTGCAGAGTTGCTTAAGCTGTGCCTTCACGTCTTCCACCAACTCCTGTCCTTTCCTTCTCCCCGAGTTTGGATGGCGTCACCCAGAGTTGCCTTACTCCCCTCCCTAATTAACCCCTAGTTTGATTTAAATTTTATCCAGCATGGAAGAGGGGGGTGGAGCAAAGGGACTGCGTGTGGGAAGGTGCCCGGTTTTGATAAGGGTACTCCTAGTGTCGGTCAGTGATGCTTTCTTCTTGAGCCAGCCCTCCCTCTGCTATTAAGAAAAGGGGGGAAAGTCTCCTCAAACCCACTAATTTATATTTCTCCCTGGAGAGCGCCGAGTGTGCGAGCAGCGTGCCCAGCCCGCCAGGTTGCAGCAGACCGGTGGCCGGGAACCGCCCTGCCAGCGTGCGCCGCAAACTTCCTCTCCTTCCAGCTTGTGCTGGTGCCTCCTGGTATTCCTTCCTCTCATTGTTCTGCTTTTGTTTATAGGAAGCCAGACACAAATGAAATCACTGCAGGGACGTCAGGGAATAAATTCCCGCAGGCACAAGTTGTTCTTAGCCCCTTTCCACTCTTACCCCACTTCTCAGGCGGTAGAGCTGTTCCTTAATTGCCTCAGCGCTCCAGCTCTGGGATTCTGGGGCAAGGAGGAGTGGGAGGGCGGCAGGCCGAAGGCTTACCTGTGTGCTGGGCCCAGTCCTGCTGGAGATGGCCCTTTTCTGAGGCCCAGACTCACTGTTACGTTGTCCCTGGAGTGGGTGTAGGTAGGGAGATCTCACAGTCAGAAAAATCCCAAGGCCTGCTCTCTCCTTTGGTTTAATTCATTACTAATGTAGTATTTATTAAGTACTGGGCTCTTTGGGGAATAGAAGCGTGCTAGTGTAGTGGGAAAGTGATCTCAGAGGTGGGTTTGAATCTAGAATTCACATTTGCCAGGAGGGTATGCTTGGATAATTAATTTCTCTGATTCTTATTTTATTCATCAATAAAATGCAAATGGCAATAACTATTTCCTAGGGTGTTGTGATAATAAGTTATGATAATGTAGGGGAAGGTTTAATACTTGACTACCAAAAATGATAGGTATTGCCATCAGGAGAGGACATATAAATAAATGTTAGCAGTGAGTCTCTAGGATCCGGGTTTCTTAGGCAAAACTGGACAATGATATTAGTTTGTCATCCTCCAATTTAAGCTGCTTCCATGATTTGAACCATAATGTGACTTGGAAGAGTTTTCAATTAATCAATTTCTTAAAGATTTTTATAGTATGGAGCATCAACTGACATAATAGCTCAGAAATACTTGAAAGTTCTTTTAGATCGTGTGGATTGACTGTGTGTGTGAGGATCTGTGTGTGAGTCGGGCATGAGTGGTGGGGTGCCTGGTCTTCGTTCCGGTAGCTCCATTTAGAGAAACAGCTATTAGGGCAGGTAAGGACACTTGCACCCAAGTAGGAAAGTCTCCTTGTGGTCTAGATTCATGACTTGACATTAAAAGACTTTGCAGTTCTACTCCTTATCAAGTTCAGAAATGATGGAGGCTGGTTACTTTCTGATGGAGCTTCTGTCCCTCCTTTCATGTCATCCCCTGGGCAGCTACAAGTTAGTAGACCCCAAGACCTCCGTCCTATTCCTCAGGGTCTGTGGTTTTACTCTGTTGACAGGCCAGCCTTCTCCCTTCTCTTCATCATCTTGCCTTGGACCTTTTGGACACCATAGTAATCCATAAATGTGGTTGACTGAATAAATGATAGGTGCATCTATTTGTTTTGGATTAACTGGAAGGAGGGAAGAAAGTTGATTTTTTTTTGGTGGGGGAAGTCTCTGATGGTTTGGCACGCTCATTTGAGTGCTGTAAATATTGAGTAATTAAAGCCACATGCTTTTTTTTTTAATGCCCCTCTCTGTGAGCTGACTTTGAAACTGTATCCAAATATTTTTAAGGCTGCTAGGTATTTCTGTAGCTGTAGACATGGAAGATGGAAACATCTTTTCTTCTGAGGGGACTGTGACTGTGTCCCAGCACTGTCTAACTTGTTTGTATTTAAACATCGGGAGGCAGGTCAGTGTAGAGGAGGTAGAAAGATAAAGGATTTGGAGTCTGACAATTAGGGCAGCTTGGGGAAACTGTTAACCTCTCCAAGCCTCAGTTTTTTCACTTGCTCAATGGGGGATTTTAATTCCACATGAGGTTTTATGAGCATTACATGATATATAGAAGAAACCCCAGTGAGGTTAGATAGCTTTCTGAAGGACACACAGATTTAAAGTGTTCAAAATAGGCTTTCTTTTCTTTTGGCTCATTGGTATTCTTTGTTTAGAATGTATGGTCCTGAAAGGAATGGAGAAAGGAGATTTTGGTTAAGGTTCTGATGTTGTAAGGAATTAGATCCTTGAGAACCATGTCTTTGGACTGCTGAGTATATACCAACACTCAGGCTGTTCTTAGTATCCCACTGGAAGCTGATTTGGGGGAATTGAATCTCTGAGATTTGTCGTCTACATTATATTAATTTCCCTCCTTGCTCCCTAACATACCAACCTCCCACCCTGCAATGAAGAAAAAGAATGAATTAAAACAATTCCTCTTTAACCATAGATATAGTACTTGATAGTCTACAGGCACAAGATTGAAATTCTGGGTGGTATTCTATGAGGTGCATTTAAACTTTTAAAAGTCCACTTCAGACACTTGTATAACATCTGGTGGCCTGTGGCAATGTTGAAAGGACACTTAGTGTTTTGAAAAAGAAAGTCCAAGTCTTAATGAGGCAGCTTTGAAGAAGCTGGCTCACAAGGTTATGATCAAGTTGGTTGGTTCCTCATTCCTAAGAAAACCAATAATAGGAAGAAGGAGCTGTGATAAAGAAAACTGAATGGCCCAATACCCACTCCTGTCTATTCCATCTGGAATGCTGAGAAGTATATGTTTCACTTCCTTTGGAAAGCACATTAACTTTGTGAAGCTCAAGTTGGCACCAGTCCTGTTTACTTTCCAGTTTTGGAGAAATCAGGAATAGCTATAGGACAGTCAAAGGGAAGTATTTCCAGATGGAAGTTCATTTGGATAAAAAAGTAATGACTTGAGCTTTCTATCAAATGCCAGGATTAAACAAAATGTTGAATAATTTTTGAAGCTTAGATGAATTTTGTTTAGTATTATTTTCTCCAAATATCCACAACTTCTGATTTCCTCTAAAACATCAGTATCAAGGGATAATTTATTCTCTTACTGCTGTAGATTCTAACATAGTAGGGGCTCGCTGAAAACAATAAGAAATCCTTTCTCAGTAGCTATAGCTGTACCCTCTTTTGAGCATAAACACATATTAAGTGTCCACCGTATGCCAGACACCATGCCAGATACGTTGCATATTCACAGAAAGACTTTTAGAATGGACTCTGCCTTCTAGAAGCTAAGATATCTACATTAGAAAGGAGAAAAAATTGATGCTTAATGAGCGTTCTAGCTGATGTGTGATATAGGCCTTAAGCAGTGAGTGGGAAGGTTATGTCATTCATTCATTCATGGGTGCTGTTCTATGCTGGGGAGACTTCTCAGTGGAATCTCTCCTCTCAGGTAAGTTTACATGGGGGAGAAGACGAATATTGTCTAATTGGAATCCACAGATATAATCGCAGCTCATGATTGGCTGATAGGCCGCTAAAGGTGGAAAGGCAGGGGAAAGCCTTTCTGGCCTGGCCAAGGGGTGTATTCATTTTCCCCAGGAAAGGGGAGGTGATGGGAGTTGGTAAGCAGGAGGGGCAAAACACACAGTGAGTGTGAAGATCAGTCTGGCCTATTTTGGATTGGAGGGGTTGGGGAAAGTAGAGAGTAGGGTAGACCCAGCAGGAAGGCTGGGTTGGGGGCTGCTGGCGAAGGTCAGGCCTGAAGTCAGAGGGTGGCAATGGGAAGCAAAAGGAAGAGGTGGGTATTAGAAACAAGGGAACAGAGTTATGCCAAGAGTCAGAACTGGAAGTGAAAACTAAGCTGCATAGGCTTCCTCCTCAGGCCCCACATTCACTGCCATCTTAGGCCTCATGGCTGTCAGGAAGTGAAGGAAGAGGTTAGCAGATGTCTCATACGTTATCTTCTAGTCAATATCAGCGGCGGTGTTGGAATCAACCTGGGTTTAAGAGAAGTCAGTCCCCTTTCTGAATACCTCAAATTCTGGCCCGGATGATGGCTTCACAAGACCAGAGGTTTTCAGGCTTTGTTAAGCAGAGGAAGTCTTAGGTAGCAGCCCCATAGCGGCCTGTTTCATCCCTACCAAACCACAGTGCTTCAGGAAACAGTTGGTCCCTTGACTGTATGTGCGAATAGAGAGTAAGTGGGGACTTCACTATGTATTTCAGGTGACTACAGTGGAGGTTCTATGTTCTGGATACACAGAAGTGAGTAGAACAGATGAAGTCTCCATTCTCATGACTCCAGTGAGGATGCAGACTTGAACTGAGAGGCACACTCATATGTATGTGGTTGCAAATTGTAATAAATATAACAAGAAAAGGTTGAGGGGTGATGGTAGAGCATAGAAGTAGGCCTTCTTTGCACTGGGGGCAGACTGCCTTTAGAACAGCTTCTGTGGGGAAGTAACTTATCAAATGAGACCTGATGGTTGTGTAGAAGGCTGGGGGAAGGCATTCCAAGTGAAAGAGGGGAAGGGCTTGCCCCTCGAGGACCTGAAATAAGGCCAGTGTTGGTGGTGCTGAGTGCATGATGGGGGGCGGGTGTTCTCACCTTCGCCACTGCTATCATGAGACCAAGCCACCATCATCTCCCTTTACCTCGACCAGCCCAGTAGCCTCCTAGCTGGTCTTGCAGCTTCCACCTTATCCTGACTCCCCCCTTCCCTCCTCCCCAACTCCAGCCAGTCTTGGTAGGCTTGCTCACTGTGCTTTAGGCACCATGCTGGCCTCCCTCTCACTTGAGCTCTTGCTCTCACACTGGTCTCAGAGCTTTTTTACTTGCCCTTTCTCTGCCTGGGATCATCTTCACTGAAGTGTTTACTTCTTCATTTCACCCAGGTCTTGGTTCAGATATTTCCCTTTTCTGCAGAGGTACCTTGTCTTGCAAAATAGTGTTCTTTAACCTGCTTTAGTTTTCTCTCTAGAACTTTGCACTGCATGACATTATGTTGTATACTTGCTTTTTGCCATTCTTTTCCACCAGAATAAAAGCTTTAGGATGTCAAGGTCTTTGCTATGTCCACTGATAGATCCCCAGCACCTGGATGGTACCTGACACATAATAGATGCTTATTAAATATTCATGAATGAACAAATGAATCACCATTCATGCTGGAGAAGTAGAGTCAGAGCATTTGGGGCCTGTGAGACTTGAAGGATTTTGCACTTTATCCTAAGGGCAGGGAGAAGCTATTAAAGGGTTTTAAACATGGAAGTAACAAGACGAACTTAATTTTGGAGGTAGAGTTCCAAAGACTGTTTGGCTCGGAAGTGGAAGGAGAAGGAGAAGGAGTTGCCAGGGATAACCTTAGGCTCTTGTAAAGAGCAATGGGACAAGTGGAGGTGGCATTTGCAGAGAGATGCAAATGGGGAGGGGGATTTGAGTATCAAGGGCTCAGTGTTGCTTGTGTTAGATGTGATGCCTGGAAGACAAGATGTCCAGGTGGGTGCGGCACATAGGGTTGGATGTGCAGGAGTGAAATGCCACTAGGGGGCAACTGTGCATTTCCCTAGTGGCGGTTGGGGGCTGTTGCTCATCCATGTTAGGGCTGAAAAACTTAACAGAGTTGTTGTTTGCTCTATTGAAAGCCTGTTGCCTCAGAGCTTTTAAGCATTCATAGGCAGCCATCTTTCTTTCTGCAGGGTGGGGCAGGAGAGCCTTGTTTTTTTACTTACTGATTTCTTGTTAATTGACTGGCTGCTCCTGCTCCCTAAATACTGGCTGGATGACCTTGGACAAGTGAAGCTTTAAGAGGTCCAGTTTCCTCTTCTGTAAAAGAACCATAGTAATTATTATCCTCTAAGATTTTGGTGAAAATTAGATGAGACAATGCAAGTAAAGTATTAGGCAGGGAGCATAGCCGATACCTGTTATTTTACTTTTTATGGATAGCTACAAGTCTTCATCCTCCCCCAATCTCACAGAGAATTCACCGGTTCCAGGCGCTCCTGCTCCCAGGAAATCTTACCCTGATGATGCCTGATTTATGTATGTCCCTTGAATGGTTGCATCTCTCTTTTCAGGATATCAACCAGAAACTCCAGGAGGACAACCAGGAACTGAGGGACCTCTGCTGTTTCCTGGATGATGACCGGCAGAAAGGCAAGAGGGTGTCCCGGGAGTGGCAGAGACTGGGCCGCTACACGGCCGGGGTGATGCACAAGGAAGTGGCCTTATACCTGCAGAAGCTGAAGGAGCTGGAGGTGAAGCAGGAGGAGGTGGTGAAGGAGAACATGGAGCTCAAGGAGCTGTGTGTGCTGCTGGATGAGGAGAAGGGCACGGGCTGTGCGGGCAGCCGCTGCTCCATCGACAGCCAGGCCAGCCTGTGCCAGCTTGCTGCCTCCACCGCGCCCTATGTGCGGGATGTGGGTGACGGCAGCAGCACCTCCAGCACCGGCAGCACGGACAGCCCCGACCACCACAAGCACCACGTGAGCAGTGGCAGCCCCGAGCACCTGCAGAAGCCCCGGAGCGAGGGCAGCCCCGAGCACTCCAAGCACAGGAGCGCCAGCCCTGAGCATCTCCAGAAACCCAGGGCCTCTGGGACCCCAGATCACTCAAAAGCACTCAAAGGACCCAGTCCAGAGCACCACAAACCCTTGTGCAAGGGCAGCCCTGAACAGCAAAGGCACCCGCACCCAGGGAGCAGCCCAGAAACACTGCCCAAGCACGTGCTCAGCGGGAGCCCTGAACACTTCCAGAAGCACCGGTCAGGGGGCAGCCCTGAACACGCCAGGCACAGTGGAGGCAGCCCAGAGCATCTTCAGAAACATGCCCTGGGTGGGAGCCTGGAGCATCTCCCGAGAGCCAGGGGAACCAGCCCGGAGCACCTCAAACAGCATTATGGAGGTAGCCCTGATCACAAACACGGAGGAGGCGGCAGCGGCGGCGGAGGAGGAGGAGGAGGAGGAGGAGGTGGCGGAGGAGGTGGCGGTGGAGGAGGCGGAGGCAGCGGCGGAGGCAGCAGGGAGGGTACCCTTAGACGGCAGGCGCAAGAGGACGCGTCACCCCATCACCGGAATGTCTACAGTGGCATAAACGGTGGGTCAGTACGTGCTGGGGAGCTGCTTTGGTTAGGTCAACTCAGTAGAGGGTTATGAGTGATGAAGAGCTATCCGGCCATATAAGAAAGTGCAGGTGCTGGCTCGGGGGGTGGGTTGGGGAAAGAAGCAAACATTTGACTTAGAATCATGATGCGTGTTTCTTTCCCTGGACCTGTTTTTATTTTAAGTAGCTACCAGCCAACTAATCCTGAAAACGTTGAGAGTGAAGGGTTACAGAAGAGAGAGAAACAATAATGCCTTAGGACCCTGAGTTGTCAGGGTGAAATCTGTGGATACTGGAGCTAAAAAATAGAACCATTCTAAGATTCTTTCAGCTTGAACTTGAGCATGTTCCTATTGGTGTGGTGTTTCCTAGTAGGGCTCACTTGTGGAATGGTGACTAAGAGGTTTTGAATCCAGTTAATAGCTTAGGAGCAGGAAGAGATGAGTATTTATTATGAAAAACAATGACATTGAAAAAGAAATATGGTGTCCCTAAACAGGCTGGATGCCTTGAAGATTTTTTCCATTGTATTGGGGGCCTGAATCTGTGACTTTTCTTTGCATTTATTAATAAATGCATCAACTGATTCCCTTCTCTACTCAGTCAAAACCCACCAACCCTCTCCTGAAACTCCCTTAAGCGTATTCTGAACAGTATGCTCTTTTACATCACAAGAGTCATTGTTCCTGGTCATTTAAATGTACCTCTTGAAAATGTACAGAGGTATTTCGACACTCCTTTGGTTTCCAAAGCATAACATTTGCATTTGCTGAAGTGGCTCTAAACCTGAGCTTTTAAACCTTTTGGAAGAGGCTTAATTTTCTGTATCTTGGTTCTGAAACCACTTTGAACTTAAGAGAGAAAGAAATTTCTTAAGAAAAAAAAACAAAAACAAAACCCAAACCCCCACAATCCTTTTATGCTACTCATGGTTGAGTTGGAGCTAAAATGATTGATTTTATAGACCGAGGGTTTTTTTCCATTCAAATGTCTGAGGTTTTTCACTTTATTTGAAATGTGTTCTGGAGTCTGTGTGCAGCCAGCTCCTAGTAGTAGAGAAGGCTGCCAATTTTAGCAGTGACATGAAGGGGTATATTTTCAATATTGTATTTGGGGATTTACCTGTTGGATTTCATTTCATCTTAATTCCTTTCTCATAGTGCTGAAAATTGACTCCTGAAGCTTGGCTTCTAATTCTTCCTATGTTCTTTTAAGCACAAATGGAAATAGAAAGGGTGGGGAAGATGGGAAGCTGGCTGCTGCTTTCTCAGTTTGTGTTGGGAGGTGGGTGCAGGGAGGAGCCAATACACCTGTTGTGTTGAGGCCTCCTGGCTGGTGCCTTTCCCAAGTCGATCGAATCTTCGCTCTTTTCATGGGCAATAGAGATGCTGCCGTGATTGCTGTAGGCAGCCTTGGCTACCCAGTTCTCTACAAGAGATGAAAGTCATTTGAAAACAAAATTTGGTTGTGTTACTATCATGAGATGGGTCATTGGCCATGAAGCTTGACTTTGGTGGGGAGTAATAGTTTAATGGGAAGGTAAAGATAATGACTGTTTCATTTCTTGATTACTTTTTTAATGAGCTTGAGAAGTAAATGTGTTCACTATTATAAGGAAACTTTGTTTCTTAAACCAAAAAGAAAATACTTAGGGGCAAGTGGTTCATTCACTCACAAAACAATTCTTTACAAAAGAGCTTCTGTACATAAAGAACTCCTATAGTTTAATCAATGTATGATTTAACTTACAAGAAAAGTGTTGCGGTGCAACTTTTAAACAATACTTTGCATAAAGTAAGGTATATCTCTAAGTAAAGATGGCTATTATATCATGGCATATTGCCTAAAAATTTAAACAATTTAGTTCAAAATTTGATGTAACATAAATTATCATAAAATGATACTGTAGTTGAATTCTTGTGTCTACTTCGAGTTTTCTCGTTCTTTAGTGACAGATCTGCTGACAGTTGATATCCTCACCAGAGTGTATTTGTGGTACATTTGTGTTGCATTTTTATTTCAGTAATTAATTGGAAAACGAAGTGGCACAAAGAAATGTTTATGGATCATCACCTATAAACATGGGCATTGGTAGCTTGTATTTATCCTGCCATTACAAATTAATTTTTGATATGGATGGAAAGACATGCTTTTTCGTATTTTTAAATCCCCACGCAATTTGTTTGAATCATTGGTGTATGAAGAGATAGGAACCAGTTGTGAGGCTAATCCCAAATTGCAGATTTGCTGAGTCATTTCCAGAGTCATTCTGTTTGGGGTTGGTGTGAAATATGAGTGTTGTGGATGAGCACTTGGATATTTTTGCATGAACAGGAAGCAGTGAAAGCACTTGGGAAGTGTATGTGCATATGGCCGACTGAAACAGAGATGAGGTATATCCCGGTAAGGTATTGTACTACCTGTAAGAATATGCATTCCCTCCAAAAACACACACATGTGCACACTGAGGGAACCATCACTGAAAAAGATTGCTGTTTAAGTTGACCGTGCCTTGGGCGTCTTTAAATCTTCTTATGCTTTCAGCTACAAATTCAGTGGATAAAATAGTTGAACTTGATGTCCAAGAGCTTCCTTTGGTTAAAACGGTTGGTTTAACCTCCAACTGGAATGAAAATATGAATTTTAGGTATTTTTTTCTCTCTCAAATATTTCTAAGCCTGTATAACCATTCCTTAATAGCTGATCAGAAAGCAACAGAAGCAGAAACAAACATAAGAAAAATCCTCCAAACTTAACAAAACCCTCATGAATGTATTTACTTCTTTAGAAGTTATTATTCAACTATTTCTTTTCAGTTTGAAGACAATTCCATTTTCAAATAGAAAGTAAATTCAACACTTACCACATCTAGACATTGAGGCATTTGCCCATTCATTCAAGTTGCTCGCTGTATTCCAGATTTGTAGATTAAGTAATTGAATCGTCACTGCTAGCTATAAATGTTCATGAGAGCCTCAGTTATTGAGAATGGGGGTTTCACTTTCCTGATTCCATTGAAATCCAAGTTTGGGTGGAACTTTCTTAAGTGAAAGTGTTTCCTTCCACAGTGACACTGAGGAGTTTTGCTTTCAGATACTAGCTGGCAGATCTTTGCTTTCAAATAGGTAACTGTTTTAGCCCAGGTCATGGATGTCTTGGATGATTCAAGTTCTTCAATAGCTCTGTTTTTTGTTGACCTTCCAGACAGAGATGATTCTGATGATCAGAGACCCTTACAAGTACTTCACCTGTTGGACATTATGAATCCAGATGAAAAAGTAGTAAAAATAGTTAGATTTCAATTCTAGAAGCATGTATTGGTGGTTACCAACAAATGAGAAGGTTATACAAATAGAAGAAACATTACTCTTCATTTTATTGTTTATCCTCTTCCTTCCTTAAAAAACAGGGTTGTTTCATTATCCTGGTTGGTCTGATTCCCTTTGCCTTTTTTGAGCAAGTTCCAGTGAACAATAGCTTTGTGCCCTCGTTCAACGTCACCCTGGCCAATGAGAACACACATGAGGGAATCATTCACTTTTGTTAAAAAAAGGTCTGTTTAGAATTACTTTGGCCTTGCTGGATGGGGTGTCAGGGCTGTAAGTCTTCATCCTGAAATCTTCTTACTGGTTCTTTTCTTCTTTTGTGAGCATGTCTCTAGAGATGGAAAGAGCAGGCTGTTTCTCCCAACAACTCTTCTTCCAGTTCAGGGGTTCTTAATAGTGGCGCTATTGACATTTTGGACCAGATAATTCTTTGTTGTAAGGTGCTGCCTTATGTGTTTTAGGAGGTTTAACAGCATCCCTGGGCTCTACCCACAGACACCTTCTTAATTGTAACAAAAATGTCTCCAAACTCTGCCAAATGTTCCCAGGTGGGGTGTAGGCAAAATTGCTCCTGGTTCAAAACAACTGCTTTAGAACAGTGGTTTTTCATCTGGCTGCAGATTAAAATCACTGTGGTAGCTTTGAAAAAATAGCAGTGCCTGAGCCCAGCATTTAGAGATGCAAATTGAGTTCATCTGGCACTTTGCAAAAAGAGATCCTCAGCTGATTCTAATAAGGAGACCAGGTGGAAACCACTGCCCTTAAATGAGTGACTGTTACGTAAGATGGGTTGATGTGAGTGATGGTTTCAAACACCCCAGTTTCCTGGGAAGAAGGAAGGTAACTTCTCTTTCTTTGTTGAACTCTGGGACTGACCCTAGCTGATACTGTAAAACTTCACTACCTCTCAACTCTAGACCAAGGTTATCTAATAACACATTACTTTGGGATATGGGTTGAAAATTTTCATTTCTGGTGGCTCGTATTGTTAGGTTAATTTGGGGAAAACGCTGACATATGTGTAGGTTCATGACTGCTTTACTCTTTAAAGCCTTCACATCCAGACAGAAAAAGAAGCATCTATTTATGGTGGATATCGGTGGCACACGTAGATCATACACTGCCTGCAGTGCTAATGAGTATTTCCCACAGGAGAATACTGCATTTCACGTCTCCCATTTTATAGCTTTTACCCTGAGTTTTAAGACTGCTCCTTATTCTCTGTTGAGGTTATTAACGAGTAAACAAGAAACGCTGGTAACACAAAGTGGCCCTGTCGACGAGGGGCAAGATAACCTGTGTGTGGAAGAACCCAACAAGATTTCTCTGAAGTTAGATTGTGTGTGAATTAGGTAGCATGCACTTTAGCATGAATAATTGCTCTCATAAATCTTTTATTTTGCTTAGAAAAAGTCAGAACATCACTTAAAGATGATTTTGGACGATAGAAATTGAATACCTTTTGGAAGAAAAGTTTCAACAGTTACAGTTATAGAATACCAGAACTGATTTTAATTGAGGTCCTCTGAGCATAGAAATATTGTGTGAACTGACACATGGGTAGTTAAAGTAATAGATAATGGTTTTTGTTCTTCAGGCTTCAATACAATAATTTGGTAACATTTGATAGGACATCAACTTAAGAAATTCTGAAAAGTAGAATTGATTTATTGGACCATACTTGGATGTGCAAAGCATATTGCATTTATCATAAGAATACATTTTGAGTTAATGACATAGCTTAATATTGGAAATGTGGTTTATTTTAAGAAAATTGCAAAATATCTTAGAGGTGAAACATTGAAAAACCTAGATGGCTTAGAAAGGCATTTACTAGTACGATGTAATATACTTTAAATTTAGGGGGTCATTTTCGTCTTTTCCCTAAAGATTGCCTATCAATGTTGTGTATATACAGTTATATACATTTTAGTAACTTTACTATTGCATCTGAATAATGCCACACATTATGTTGGTTCTGTTTGGTCAAACAAATCTGGCATTCAGTCACGTAAGTTTGCTGCCATGAAATAAACCAAGGATTTCTTTCAACTGGTTAGTATCCTATCCTTTACACCCAGTTAGAATCAATTAAATGTTTATATGTTCTGGCTCATCGCAACTTTTCAGAAGACAAAATAGAAAAATTGTGATCATTGAATTAGTGATGCATTTATCATTTCATTTTAACTGAAATAGTTTAGAACAAAGCATGTGGAAGTGAAAAGCTATGGTGAGTTATTCCGCCTCATTAGGTAACAGCTTTTTACAAGTGTCAAATGAATGCCGATACATGAATATGTATTCATAGATACATGAATAGGTGAATACAATACAAGACTACATACATTTACTAATGATAGACTCTTCTGGAGGCATGGGTGTTAGGGATCTTAGTCAAGAAATAAGGGCACCATACGTAACCTAATCATCTGTACCCCCATAACATGCTGAAATAAAAAATAAAAAAGAAATAAGAGCGTGGTTGGAAATAAAAGTGTGAAGTCAAACTTTGCTAAAGCTTTAAGAAAATAATTATAATATTTTACTTGTGTAGCTCTGTTGGGCCAGTGTATGAGTAATGAAGAGTAAGTTTTCCAGACTGAAATTTATGACCTTAGACTCTAAAACTCAAATTTTGGTCACTTACTTCTGATGGTTGGAGATAAAACTGTGGGTCCCTACATTAAATGGCCCTGGATGGGTATTCTTCTTCTTTTTAATGTCTCATTTTTTAAAAAATATTTCCATTCACTTCTAGTTGATACTAGAAGTATCATGCTGTCGTTGACACCCCTTGCTGCCCTCAGGCCTGACTTTAACTCATTTTCTTGTTGTTTCTAAATTCTGTTTTGCTGTATCTCATGGCTGGTCATAGCTTAGTAAAGTGAATAATCACACTGCTTAGAACTTTGTTTAAGCATAAATAACCTTGAAGTGCCCTTTATGAGTAAAGTACATGAGCTTTAATGCATAATCCATTTGTCATCTATCTATAAGTGTTTTGGCTTGTCAAGTTTCATTTTTGCTTATTTTCTGGGTCTCGACTGCATTTCAGATAATTGAGAGGGTGCATTTCTTTAATATTATAGGACTCAAATATTTGCTTCGTGGATACTTTGGCATAACCAAGTTGCCCTTAATAATACTTTAATGCATAATATTTATGGCCAGCATTGTGCATATTTGAAAAAATATTTATTTTGAACTTGATTGTGGGTCACATTAAGAATAGTTTCATGTTCTGAAATGAGCTGATTTTCAAGAGAGCTAGGAAATTTAAGATTCAGTATCAAGAGTAGACCATGGGACACTTGAGAATACAGACATGAAATCTCGACTCTAATTTATAAGACTCTCTAGGCAAAAGACTGAGGTTCAAGTTACCGCTGCTCCTGACATAAATTGCTTTCTCTTTAGAGTGCCATTCAAGTGTTTCCAATAGAAAGAACCGCTGCTCTTTCTGAGACAGAGGGTGCTTAGGCAGCAGAGAGGCAGAAGAGGTATTTAGAAAAGGGAAAATGGCACAGGAGTGGCGGGTTACATTATCATCCTTACAAAGGTAATACTGGTCTGTCCTCCCTAAGATAAAAGGCAATAATTGGGTTATTCACACATGGTGTTCATTTACCGTTTTCACATAACAGAGAGTATGTGTATTACGGAGCTTTTGTACTCAAGTCATTATGGAAGAGTACCGGGGGAGTCCTGGGACTTGGTCGTGGTCCTTGATTGAAACTAGGCACCTATTCAATTACCAGATAAATGAAACTTTAGAAATATTTGCTTGTTTTAGTTTTTTTTTTTCTTTTTAAATTCTTCAGCACCTTTGTTATTTAGGCCTTCTGTAGGTTTTCTGTGAGACAGGACATGTTAAAGAAAAGTTGGATTTGGGAATTGCTCAAAAACTGTATTTCAGTTATTTGGTCACTCTCCCCTTCACACATACGCACATGTGTGCACACCCATACAAAGCATTTAATGGTGTATGTATATTTAAGAATGTTAAATGCGTTAGATTTAAAGATATTGAATGACTTTTTCCCATACCTCCTTCACTTTCATTTTTAGCCATGTGAAGGAAAGTGAATCCTTATATTTTTAAATCTGGCAAACAAAAGATTTGTAACACCATTTTTGCTTGCTGATATGATTGAGCGACAGAATGTTTTGGTTAACTTTTGAAGACTAAACATTTGAAGGTAGTCTCTGATGCTTTCTGAGTGAGTGGACTTTTCTAGTCACGTATATTACATTGTTGCATTAAACTCAGAATTTTGACTTCTGGTCTTGATAATAAAAGAAACTGAAAGGTCTCATGTTTCTCTCAATTATTGAGGCCTTTTCTGGCTTTTAGGGAAATCTCTGATTTGGGTTGTGTGTAGTTACAATTTCCATAATTGCTAGTTGCTTAAAAATGTTAAGAAGCATGAATTGCTTTTGGAAGAACGGTGTGTTTTCTTATCAGTAGGAAAGAAAAAACCCAATTGGTGGTGAATATGTATATGCACATATACACACATATACTTGTATATATTAATATGTTTTATTCATTTAATTGAGAATAGATGTCTATTTTAGTGCTAAAAGAGTAGAAAGAAATTAGGACAATATAGTTGTATTTAGTTCAGAATGTTACAGAATTGTAGAACTTAAAGCCGTGAAGTGCTCTTCATTACAGCCGTAAAGTACTCAACCCTTCCATATTCTGAATGAGAAAATTGACTTCCAACAAAGGTTAGTGAACTGCCCAGGGCCAGTCAGTAGAGGAATAGAAAGAATCAAGCTGACTCCCAGGGCACCAAATCAGTTTCATAAAGAAGACATTTATTCTTCTGGATATAGAGGGCACTTGAGGTAGGGATAATGTTAATGATAAAGACTCTGAAAGGAACAAGGAACCATTCTTTCTCTGTTCCTGTTGGAAACCTCAGAAAACTATAATAGAGACATACAATGATGAGAGTGTGAGATGAGGTGAGTATCTCTAGACTCCAGTTTAGGGAAGTACCAAAGAAGACCTGGTGCTCTGGTAGGTGAGCTCATATCTATTGCCTGGGAGCCTCTGATTTAGCCACCTGGGACACACAATTCACAGAGGCGTGGACAGCTGCTAAACTGCATACTTAATGGAAACAGTGTTCCTATTCCTAGTCTGGGAATCCAACCACCTCGATATCCTTTTTCTTCCCACGTGGATTCTCCCCACCCCCTGGCCATATTCCTTCTAGATAAATGTTCTTGAGGAGATGTACTGACCTTGGTCTGGTCCTTAGGCACTCACTTGTACTCACAGTCAAAATGCTGTACATCTGGGGAAGTGTTGGTTTCTGGACTGCAAGAAACAGAAGGGAAAGAGACCAGGAGCAAAGGCATGGGCCAGATGGCAACACCAACTGCTCTCAAGGAGTTGTGTTTTTTAATAACTCAGCTTACTGCAAACACAACTAATTAAGCCAGTTATTCTGATTTATGCTGCTATAGGCAGAAGTAAAGTACACTTACATTCCACTTTTGATGGCATTTAAAAGGTCAGAATATCTGAGTTGCAGATTTTTGTTCATAGCAGCCTGGTCTGTGGAACCACTCTTGAGAATTCAAATTAACCAAGCTCATTAATTCAGCATGTCTTCTCTTTCCCGAGATAGCAAGTGCCAATTCACCCATCCACCCAAACAGAATAATACAACCCTGAAAGGCGAGTCATTAGTCACATCTGCGGATGATGGATTACATGCGATTTAAGAGGAAAGTGAGGTAAGAGTCAGTTTACAGTAAGGAAAAGAGAATAAAAATAGCAGACAAGGCAATTGAGAGACATCAGTTTGTGAGGGGGCCGTGGTGAAGAATTTAAAAGGCTCTGTCTGCACGTTGTTAATGGTCTTATGTTGATTGACAGGGCAGGCCTCTTCATTGTTACAAAAGCCAACCAGAATTGCCTTGGTTTATGGAATCGTGGGGGAAACCGGCTGAATTTAGCTGCTTATTTTACATATGAGGACACTTACAAAGAGAGTACATTTATAATTATGATCAATTTGAGGTCTAGGAATAAACATTATCCAGGTGGTTTGCCATGAATAGCTCCCCCGGTATAGTGACTTCCATGAACGACGGTTTGGAACCAAGCTTTTCAAAATCTGGGGAAGAACAGGCTTGAAAATTGCTTATTTTTGTAGTATTTCTTTAGCACTTAAATGGAGATGAAGTCTTCAGTCATTCCTACCCTAAAACCATGTACCATGTGATTTCTCATCCTTACTTTCTTTGGCTTTTTTCCTGTTGCAGTCTCAGCTACTTTTGGGTTTATTGGCCAAGCACCTAAATCTGTCTTTGATGGAAACATTTTTACCAGAGTCCATACAGCCAGGTATACAATAGTTACTCATTTAAAAAAGACAATTAGGCTGGTACTATTATACCTGTTCACAAAGCTTATTATGTTATTTTACATGATGAATGTCTCTGTGAAATTTTACCTGCATGTTAAGGTAACGTGTAGATACTCTTGTTGGCATATGGCATCCTAGATTTATTTATAGCTTTAAAGCAATGAAAAACAATTTTCAAATAAGTTTGATTTTAATTGTGAATAAAAATGACATTTATTTAAAATGTGTTTTAAAACACTTTAAAATAATTGATTTAAATTCTAATAGAGTAAAAAAATAAATAGCGTGATGCACTAACTGCCTAAAGGGCACGATGACACACTTTCCCAGCTGGAAATTTAGATGCTGAACTGGCTTTGCCACTTTCTTGCCGTGTGACCTTTAGTACACCATCAGCCTCTGTGGGCAGAATAATTTATCCATCAAGTAAGGGGTTTGGAATAGAGATTTTCTAAGTCAGTAATCCCAGAATTTGGATTTTACAAGTAGATAGAACCTGAGAATAAACCTGGAATTGTGAACTTTTTACTTTGTTAGGTGTGGACGGTACAATAAATAAAAATCTACCAACTACTAGTCTATGAACACCATCATTTCGTAAAAGAAGATCCTTAGAACATTTAAAAACAGAAAATGTATACATTTACTAAAGGGCAGTTTTTCTCTCCCAAGAAACAGATGATCACATTGTACTGACACATATCTATTAAATGTTTTTGGAATAATAACAACACATAGCCAAGTATTCAGATTTAACAATGCAACACAAAGTGTGTTTCTAGTGTTGAACATATTTTGAGACTTTACTTTTATCCCAGTCATCACAGAAAATCTGATTTCACACAGGTTTGTATGTTGATAAACATGGAAGCCACAATATTAATTCAGTTTCTCTTAGGCAGAGCCTGGGCAAGGAAGCCAAGAACCACTTCCAGCTTTTTGCCCTTCCTCTCGCCAGGACAGGAGAAAAGGAGATTAATTATCCTGGAGGTCTAATCAGCTTGGACTGGTGGCTCCTCTCCCTGCCTTCTATCTTACCCAACTTCCAGAGGTTGTGCAGCTGGGCCTGGGCTCCTGACACGGAGCAATGAGGGTATTTTTCTAGAGGAGTTCTGTGCATAGGTGGAAAGTTCACCGTGCATGACATGACCTGTTAAGAACCATTGCTCTAAATTTTCTCTGTACTCCCGTGCATGGTAGGGAACCTATCAGGGTTACAGCAATTTATCTGGCAATATCAGAATAGAACCCATCCCCCTTGAAGCACAATAGTGATGAGTTTGAACACCTCTTGGCGAATAGGGAGCTATTAGGATTTGTACAGTTCTAAAATCTGTTGATGGTAGGTTTCTTTTGCTTGGGCAGGCCTTAGATGGCAGACTACAAATGGACCAACCATGTGTGAAACATGTGCATCCGGTGTCTAATCTCTTATGTATTTTCCCACATTGCTTAGTGGGATAGTGCTCTGGAACATCGGAGTGGAATTTCACTTTCTACTCTACTCCAGAGTGGATTTTCTCAAGTCTCTTTACTCTCTGGGCACCAGATGGGACAGTATGGCTTATTGAACAAAGTTTAGAAGAGAGTAAGCTAATGGCAAGGCAGTGACACCAGGCTCTTTGTGTGCTTTTTAGTTCCAGGGTAACTTTAACTGAAGGGAAGGGCAAAATCTATAGCAATTTCATTATAAATCATTGCCTTTACTAATCAGGCAGCCATGCATTCTGAAGAACGTCAGGGATAATAGAGATTTATTACAACAAATTAAAGGCTAATCAGAGTATGTACTGAGGTAAACAACATAGTAAAATAAACATAAATGGCACTACGGGGAAGCATGGGCTGATAAGACTCATGGATGTGGGTGGTAGTGGGGAACCAATTCTGCTCATATTTCACTTGCTTTGTATCAATTTCTGCACTGTTTGATACTCATTTGTTCAACATGGGTACAGCATGGTGATACTGTGTGAAGTGGAGCAGAAAAGTGAGCCACAGGCCCTTCATGCCAGGAGTTCATGGTCTGACACGTCCATGGGAGGAAGTAAGGAATGATGAAGGTGTGCAGTTAAGAAGCAAATGGGCAGAATGAGCAATTGGCACTATGGGCCTGGGAGATGGCTCACAGGTTGCCGTGTCTGGGCTGTCTTCTCAAGGGAGGTGTGTTATGAGCTTGGTTGCTGAGGAGTGGCTGGATTTAGATAGGCCGGCAGGAGGGGTGGGGGTGTTTGGGAGAAAAGGCATAGAAGTGGAAATGAGCAAATTGTGTTAAAGGAACAGTGAGGAGATGAGCAGTTCTGTGCTAAGATCTTTGTTAGGTTCTGGGAGATAATTTTGGAAAGTGGATTGGGGCCAGATTACACAGGGTGTGAAGTGCTATCCAAGGGTGTTTCCTAATAGCAACATTAGTTTCTTGTACAGGGAGCAATGTAAAATGTTCTTCATTCTTTAGACTGTGTAATTAAACTAAGTGGAACAGGAAAGCTGGTTCCTTAGCATTTAAAAAAAAATCTCTTGTTGAGATTTTATTACTCAGTTTAATTCTAATAGTTTCTTTTTTTATTTCTTAAGTGTCTTAGTTGGTTTTGTGTTGCTATAACCACAGACGAATTTATAATGAGTAGGAATTTATTTTGCTCACAGTTCTGAAGGCCAGGAAGTCCAAGAGCATGGCATTGACGTCTGGCAAGGGCCTTTGTGCTGATCATCCATCTTCCATGATGGAAGGTGGAAGGGCAACAGGGCGTGAGAGAGCAAGCAGGAGGTGGCCAAACTTGCTTTTACAACAAGACTGCTTTCTTGATAACTACCCAGAGATGATAACATTAATCCACTGCCCTTATGACCTAATCACCTCTTACTAGGCCTCACCTCCTAACTCTGTTGCTTTGGGGATTAAGTTTCCAACTTTGGGGAACACATTCAAACCCATAGCAAACTCATAGTTCCTGAACTAAGAGGTTTTACAATGATTAGTGCTTGAGGGCTATATGTACCCAGATTTATGCCATGATTTAATCCTTTTTCTTTTATTTTTCTAGCAAAGATTATGCTGAGTTACTGTTCTTTAGTGGAGGAGTTTTGCAATGAGGGAATCATCAGTTAAGAAAATCCATCTTCTGACTAATGTCTTCTGAATCAATAATAAAGATGTTGTAAGATTTTGGGGGGAAAATATGGCCTAGTTGCCTGGAAGGCAGAAATATTCTGCTAAGTGAAAATCAATAAACTAATTCTGTTAAAACAGTAAAGGTAGAAAAATGATCTTGGAACCTGTTGACCCTTTGGTTGGTCTAGTGTGGTAAAATTAAATTAGCTTTTGTATTTCATTCATTTTGATGTTTTTCCACTTTAGTATTTTGACCTCATGTTAGCTTGTTGTGTTCTATGTTAAGTCTCAGATGACTTTTAAACTGTGCTCCATTGAGCCTCAGAGGGTCTGTGGAACCTCAGGGGCTGGTGGGGATTTGTAGGGAGGAGGAGGCAGGCTCTGCCACCTCATTCATTCCCACTGCAGATACCCTTCAGCTGGAGCAACTCTACATTTAGCTGGTTTGTCTGCTCCCACTTCTGCTTAAGCTCTTATTTGAACATAGTAATCTTTATAAAGTTTGAAAACCTCTAGTCTAACCCAGTGACACCAAAAGAAGCAAAGATTTTGGCAAACCAGCCAGATTTCTGGACCCACCAGCCAGATTTCTGGACCAGTAAGTGAAAGTTTCCAGACAACACCATTTCTTGATTCTCCTCATCACTAAGTGTGTGTACCTGATCTCAGCTGTGATGATAGGCATGTTGTAAAAATATACAATCAAGTGAATTTATAGACATGCGGCTTTTATTGTTCAGAGATAGACATATAAACTGGTGATCTTTGAAAGCGTTCACCTTCCAGCTTCTCCTCCTGAGCATCTACCATCTGTTCTTTATTTTGTGATGCCTTCTGAGGCGAGAGAGGAAATAAAATCAAAATTCTTTACAAGAAACCAAGCTTTTGCTAATCTCTACCTATAGCTGCTGAGGTGCTGATAATATTGAATGGTCTTTAAAGGAAGTAATAAACTTTTCTTAAGAAACATAACTTTAGGTTATGTAGCCTTTTTCTGTTTGAACACTTAGCCTTTTTGTGTTTGAACCCCCTCTCTTCCTTTATTCCCTCTGGAACTATTTGGGCAGAATTTATGTTCTAATGGCTTCGTTAGATAAATGGGACCTTTATTGTAACATCAGTGGGTTGCCATCCAAAAAGGCTGAGTTTGAATTTTAGGGAATAAGGTTTTTTTTTTTTTTCTTTACTTTTCTATTTTGGTGTTAGCTTTTTATAGTATTCAGTATACTAAATTTTCTTAGCCCAGAAAAAACTAAGCTAAATTTTTTCTTCATTTTGTCTGTAAAATGAAGTTATGTTCTAGCACAGTCTGCCCCTACTACCTCATACGCACACATCTGAACATATGCATCAACCAATACTGACTGTGGTAAGTCTCTGAAGATGTTCTACTGCAGCAGAGTGTTTTGAAGTAGTATATGTTACAACACGGGATCCTTTATTCCCTGTAGTGACAGCTTCTAGAATCCCGTATTAATGTAAATCAAGAAGTACCTGGTTTGGTGAACAGAGTCTTGGGAGAATTTATTGGGTACATGACGAACCACTTGCCACGGGGCAAGCAATGTCCTGGGCCCAGCTTAACTCAGAGAGAGAAGCTTTTACAGTGATTTTATAGACTTCCAAATGGTAATTATTTTCAAGCTTCCCCTTGCTCTTCCTTCAGGTTCTCCTAGCGCATGTGATAAAGGGAAGATGGGCAAAGGGAACTATTAGAAGAGCTGGAAGCCTTGTCTCTTTGTCTCAGGATGTCTCATCCTGTCTGCTTGTAAATTCTTGGCACTTCTTGGTCTTTAGCATCCACTTGTAAATACTAAAGAAAACAGAATTCCTTGGTACCACATTTTGAACCTTGAACACCTTCCATTTGTAATCCAAATAATGGGAAACAGGCATTCTTCACCTTTCTCAAGGATATCTTTGTGCACATAGGCCTGCGGTCTGGTCTAACTCAGGCAGCCAGAAAGGAAGGAAAGGAATCTTGTGGTCATTCTGCCAAAGTCCGGCCATTCTAAGCCAACCTGATCTGAAGGCCTGGTGGCAGATTTGACTTTGCTGTCTGAGTACATATCTCAGTCTTCTTTAATATTCAATCTTGATGTGATAATTTATATCATTGCTCACTAGTACAGATGGCTGTGGTACAGTGATTTCACAGAAAGTAAATAGAATGCTAATTTGTTGAATGCAACCTATTTGAAAGTAAACATTCTTGCTGAGTCTCATGTGACTTCTTTTCTGTGCTCCTTATAAAGAAAATGAAAACAAACAGACAAATAAAACCCTAGTTAGTTACAAGAAGATTAATTTAGGCCTGGATGATATTTGGGAAAAATAACAGAGATGCAAATAGAAGTCTGTTCTTTTTTTTCTTTTTCTTTCAGCACTAAATATTGACTTGTATACAAACCTCCCTACTGAGTAGTATACATGAGAAAAGCCTTGTTTGCTTAATATTTTTATTTTGGGCAAAGCTTTTAATCTATAGTGGACTATAATGACCTAGCTGCTATAGGAACTTGGGAGAATTTGTCATTTCTGTTTTAATTAGTTTAAGACCTACCTACATGGACCTAAACTAGGTCATGATTTTGTCCTTGCAGAGATGCCAAAATACAAAGTAAGGGAAGACCAGATCAATCATTTGTTGAAATGGTTATTTATTTATTCATTTATGTATACATTTATCTTTTATTGAGCTATTGTTATGTACTAGGAGCCCTGTGCTCACCTCTTATTCCACAGGTGAATTTCTGCTTTTTAGGTCATGGATTCAGGCATAACACTGGAGCTTATATTTGTGACTTCCAAACTTACTGGCCCTTGACTTCTGTTGTCATAATCATAGTTTGGAGGTGTTAGATTATGGACTTTAAAATCCATGGAGATCTAGAACTTGAGCAAAGCCTGGAATGTTTTGGGGGAATATCCTAGTCCTCACTAGGGCTGACTCTTGCCTAACATTGTCTAAGGAAAAGTGACAACAAAAGCAGGTGTGGTGCAGAATGGCAAGGCAAGGTGGTTTGAACCACAGAGTGTGTGCTCTTTGAATGTGGCTGTCAGCAAAGGCACATTTCTTTGCCTGTAAAGAATCTGTGTACTACATGAGGAGTTGCAACTAGTGTTCCAAGGGCCAAGTCCAGTCACAGTCGTGTTTTATTTGGCCCACACAGTGTTTTGACAGTTAGAAGAGTCATATACTAATGTAAGTGTCTTGTTTCTTTTGATAAACTGGAAGGTCTTCAGACACTGACCCTGCATCCCCATATGGCAGCAAGCAGTGGGAACAGAGAAGTGGCTGCCTCTTTAGTGGAGGTGTCATGGTTTTCTATTGCTATTTAACAAACCATTTCAACACTTAGTGTTGTAAAACAGCAACCCTTTCATTATGCTTGTGGATTCTGTGGGCCGGGTATTTGGACAAGGCACAATAGGGATGGTCTGTTTCTACTTCACAATGTCTGTGGCCTCTGCTGGGGAGACTTAAATTCTGAGGCCTGGAGTCATCTGGAGGCATCTTTACTAACATATCATGTGCCTGGGCTAGGATGGCTTGGAGCTCCTTGGGCCCCCCCCCAAATCTTTGTGCAGATTCCAGGATTTCCATGTAGTCTTTCTGTGTGTCTTCTGCGACATGGTGGCCTCAGAACAGTGGGGTTTCCTACATGATGGCTTAGTGATCCGAGGACAAGTGTTCTAGCAGAACAAGGCAAAAGCCACCTGCCTTTTATTACTCAGTCTCAGCAATACTGTGCCACTGTCTTGTACTTTATTGGTTGAAACAGACACAAGCCCACCAAGATGCAAGAAAAAGGGTCATAGACTACCCCTCTTGATGAGCTGAGTGTCAAAGAATGGCAGCTATATTTTAAAATCACTGAAGGGGTCAAGCAGGTTTCCATTTGCTGTAGTCTTCACCACTCCCTGTTACACTGCAGCCAGGCTCCTTTACCAGTTTCTATTATCTGACTGTCCCCAAGGGCATGTGAATTAGGGATCACTGTTCTTCCTTGGTACTTCCAATTTTAGATAAATTCTAAATTCTAGTTAGGGTTTATCTTTTGTTGGTGTTCATGAGGATAAATCTGAGTGTTCGCTTTGGGGAAAAGAGTGTTGGTCACATGGACCCACAGTGCAAACTCTCCTTAGGAAGCTGTATATGATTTTTGGCTGGAGGAGATAATCCACTGAGGTGTGAGTCATGCTTGGTTTGGTCATATCCCGTATTTGCACTTGCAGAAGTGTGTTCTCTTATTCATATATTCATTTCTTTCTTATTCTTGGGTATGTTGCGTTTCCTCCTGGATTTCCTTATTCTGGGTAATATGGGCTAAGCCATTTACTTGATTATTATTTTAAAAACATCCTGTGGGTGTTATCACTATCATTCTCAATGATGAAGTCTTATTTAGTGCTGCTGCACTTCTAAGAAAGAAATAAAGTGATCACAATTTTTTTAAATTAAGGAAATGCATCTAAAACTGGTATTATTAATATACTCTTCATTTTCACCAAACCCTTATCTTCCAGTGAAGGTATCACAATTTCACCAGTTGGAATACTGCATATCATCCCAGATTCTTCCTTGTCCATCATCCCAGAATGTCAGCAAATTTGGGCTATTTATTCTCCTAAATGCCCCTGTCTGTCCCCAGTGTTACCCCTTTCTCAGACCCGCATACTTTCTCACTTGGGACTTCCAGTAGCAGGCCACCCCTCTCTAATACCTTCCCATTCCAAACGGTCTCCTAAAACCTTCATCAGATCATGCTGATTTTCTGCTAATAAGCTGGCAGTGGCATCTCTGTGCCTCTAAATAAAACTCAGTGTCTTTTTGTATATGGCACAGGAGGGGCTACAACATCTGGACTCAGCTTAGCTCTTAGACCTCACGTCCAAATCGCTCCCACATCGTCCATGTTCACATCCCAAGATGCTCTGGTCATAACTGGCCGCTTGCTTCTGAGTACTTGCGACGTACACCTGGCCAGATTCCACGCTGGAAGCCTTTGCTGATATCCTGTCTTTCCTCTTCTGAGCTAAATGCTTCATCTTTGAGTTTCTGGAGCATCCCATAGCACTTATCCCAGTATAATATTATAGTTTATTTACTGTCTGTCTTCCCAATTCTAATTCAGATTTCTTGAGGTCAGAAACCATCTTTTGTCTCCATGTATCAGTGCCTCACATGAGTAGGACTCGTAAGTGTTTATGAAATGTCTGACTGACTGAAGCCCGGCGGTGATTCCGATCCAGAATTACTGTTGCTGAACAGCAGTGTTCAGGGAATACTTATAACGGGAGAGAGGACCCTTCGGGTTCGTATTTGACAGGGAGAATGTATCACTTTCTGTGCTCTCCATGAAAGAGAAAACATAAATATATATTAGGAGAATGATGAAATATCTTTATTTTAAATCTGTGTATCTTAATGGTGTATTTGTGTATATCGCCAGAGTGAAGAGTCTTAAATACAATCCTCACTGGTGAATGCCAAGAACAACTTTCTTTTGTGTACCTGCAATTGTGACACACTTCTTAGTGCTTTCAGTGAGCAGCCAGAATTGTCACACAGATTCTTCCAGAAGCAGCCTGGTATAGTGGGAGGCACACGAGCTTTGGAGCCATGCACACTGTGCACAGATTCTGGCTCTAGATTCTTCCTAAGCATGTCACTGGGAAATCTTACTTCACATCTCAAAGCCTCACCTTGTTTAGAAAATGTAGGTAGCAATTGATAGTGGAAGTTTATAAATGTTAGGTCCCTTTCTTCTTCCCGAAGGAAAATAATGTGCATCTGATTTTATATTTGTTTGACAGTTGAATAGCCATCTCCTTCACCTCTTAGCTCCTTATTTTGTCATTTTAATATCGGCAACTTAGAAGCTAATAAACCTCATATGTAAGCTAATTATTGTTAACTATATTTAAAGAGGATGTAACAACACAGAATCAAGGAAATGAGAGGTGAAGAGCTCTCAGCTGACTATGGTCTTGGTTAGGGCTCTATACTGTTATATAATCTCTGATAGTTTTGAAACGGCTCACCTTGGCACTATTATTTATAAAAGAAGAAATGAGCACTTGATATTCTTTGATTGTGTCTAGAATTTCCCAATTTTAAGCTTTCCTAGTCCTGGAGGCTCTGTTGCCTTCTATTAGTGTATTAGGTCCATATTTCACATTCGTCTGTATTATTTCACACCTTATTAATACATGCTTCGAATGGCTATGGTGGCAAGGCAGTGCTGTTACAATTGGGATCCACGGTCTTGTTTTATGGAGAGTTTAGATTTGTCTGTAATTGGGAGCAGTTTCTTTGCATTACCAACAGCTGAAGATAAAATTACTTATGTTTCAAACAAAAAGAGTTGTTCTAGGAACTGCCTTTTTCTAAGAGATTGGAGGAAGGGAAGAGATAGATGACTTTTGCTTGAATCCCCAGACTCTAGGATGTAGGCCAAACAGGGATTGAACTGCCTCTTAAAATTTTTATTATTGTGCACTCTAGGAACCCCTTGAAAAGAGACTAATGCACTTTTAATGACCGGATATTAAAGAGTATTTATTTCAAGTATAAAAAGTTGCTGTTTAAGTGATTTTATTTTCTCCCTCGTCTCAACTCAGGCGTAAAAGAAGCAAAGTCTAATAACTGAAAATAGAACAGCCAAAAATAGTCCCTCTCATAAATGTGACCTGATCGTAGATGGCACAGCTTTGGTGGGGTCAATTGACTATATTGTGTGGGTCTACTTCTGAGCCCTTAGTAGTGAATTGGAATTTAAGGGAGGAAGGTGTACAGTCAGCAGCAGGATATGGCATGTGGGTAGAGGGCCAAGATGTGGCAGCAGACATGTCCAATAAAGCCGGACAGACAGGGGACCGGGCTTCGCTGATAGTAGGTGGTGATCTTGAACACTGTGCAGAGACAAGACTGTATGGATAAGCATAGCCTCCTTCTAGGGAGAAAGTTGACATTAGTATATAGAATGTTAAGACTACATACTCTGGGGCTGGACAGGGTTTGAATCCTGGCTTCTCCACTTGCTGCTTACATGCCCTTAGACAAGTTATGTAACCTCTTTGGGCCTCAATTTTCTCATGTGTAAGGAGAAGATGGTAATATTTCCTACCTCATAGAGATGTTGTGAATAATAAGACAGGCAATGTATGTAAAGCATATAGATTGATAACTGCACATGCTAAATGCTGCATAAATAAATGTCTAAGTTGAATTATTAGCATTTTCCATTGATTGCCACATTACTAGGAAACTGTAGGTGAAGATCAATGGTAACAGATATGAAAGATAATTAGGATGCTAATTATCCAGTGTGAGAATTTTGCAGTTTACATTTAGGTATATGATTCCTTGAGTTAATATTTGTGAAAAATGTAAGGTCAGTGTCCATGATAATTTTTCAGGGGGAGGGGGGCAGATGGACATCCAATTATCCCAGTACCATTTGTTGAAAGGATTGTTCTTTCTTTATTGAGTTGACTT
Source organism: Propithecus coquereli (assembly GCF_000956105.1). Taxonomy (NCBI): domain Eukaryota; kingdom Metazoa; phylum Chordata; class Mammalia; order Primates; family Indriidae; genus Propithecus; species Propithecus coquereli. Next base: position 622,123 of record NW_012148675.1, on the reverse strand, counting down.
CTTTGTTAAAGGTCAATTGACTATATTTGTGTGGGTCTATTTCTGAGCTCTCTATTCTGTTTCATTGATATGAATATCTGTTCTTTCACTAATTCCACACTGTCTTGATTACTGTAGTTTGGAGTAATTATAGAAACTGGGTTATATGAGTCTTCCAAATTTGTTCTTCAGTATTGTGTTGGCTATTCTGGATCTTTTGTCTTCTCACCTAAACTTTAGAATTAATTTGTTGATACCTATGAAAGTTTGCTGGGATTTTGGTTGGGATTCCATTGAATCTATAGATCAAGTTAGGAAGAATTGATATCTTACCAATATTGAGGCTTCCAGTCCATGAACACAGAATATTTCTCTGTTTATTTAGATCATCTTTGATTTGTTTCATCAGTTTTGTAGTTTTCCACATATAGACCTGTTTTGTTAGATTTATACCTAAGTATTTCAAATCTGTTTTTGTATGTGCTATTGTAAATAAACATTTACAATAAAGTTTTAAAAATCTGAATTTTTTAAAATTTCAAATTCCACTTGTTTATTGTTGGTATATATTGCTATATATTAACCTCGTATCCTTTGATCTTGCTTATGCTCATTTACTAGTTTCAGTTCCAGAAGGTTTTTTTTGTTGTTGTTTGCTTGTTTTTTGTCAATTCTTGGGGATTTTCTATACAGACAATCATGTCATTTGCCAGTAAAGACAGTGTTATTTCTTTCTTTGCATTTGGATACTCTTTATGTCCTTTTCTTATCTTGTTAATACTAGCTAGGACTTCTAGTGTGATGTTGAATAGGAATGGTGAGAGAGGACATTCTTGACTTGTTCTGAATCTTGGGGGGAAAGTGTACAGTTTTTCACTATTAAATACAATGTTAACTGTAGGTTTTTTGTAGATTTTTTTTCATCCAATTGAGGAAGTTCCTCTCTATTCCCAGTTTGATGAGAATTTTTATTAAGACTGGGTGTTGGATTTCATTAAACGCTTTTTCTATAGCAATTGATACTATGATTTTTCTTCTTTAGAATATATTCTCTTTGAACTTTGTCACTTTTTTTAAAAACTCAATCTCATGTTCATTAATCTTGTGCGGGTAGTTACTCTTTGTACTTTTTTTTATTGCTGTGTAGTATAGGTTGGTAAACTATGGTCAACAGGTCATGTCTAGACTTCTGCCTGTTTTTATGACTTGCAAGCTGAGAATGCTTTCCACATTTTAAAATGGTTGAAAAAGAGCTAAATAAAAACAATATTTTGTGACGGGAAAATTGTGACATTTAAATTTCATTGTCTGTAAATAAAGTGTAATTGGAGCACAGTCGTGATCATTCACCTACGTATTGTCTATCGCTACTTTTGTACAATTGCAGTGTTGAGTAGTTGCAACAGAGATCATAGACTTTCAAAGCCTAAAATATTTACTAACTGGCCCTTCACAGGAAAAGTTTGCTGACCCATGCTGTATAGTATTCCATTGTATGAATATTCCACAAAATGTGTATTCATTCTATTACTGATGGGTTGAACAGTGTTACTAGTTATTGGCAATTGTGAAAAAAGCTGCCATGAACATTTTTCTGTGTGTTTACTTGTGCATCTAGCATGCGTACCTTGAAGGGGCATTGCTAAGTCATAGCAATGTGTCTATCTTCAGCTTTACTAGATAACGCCACGTGTTTCAGAGTGTATATTTCAAGTTACATTCCCACTAACAGTGGCTGAAACTCCTTATTGCTCCATGTGCTCACCAACAATCACTATTATATAACCTATGTATTTTTGCCCCTATGATCGGTGTAATCTAGTATTTCATTTAGGTTTTAATTTGTTCCTTCCTGAACACCAATGAAGCCTATTATACATTTGAATATTTTTCTTCTTCCAAGACACCAATTATAGATGTACGTTGTCTCCCCCACCCCCAATTCTTCTTTCTGGTAATTTACTAAATCCCATCTACTTTTTTGATTGTGAGTTTAGTTATATTCATTTCATCTATTTCTCCTTCTAATGTTTTTCATTTCAGTGATATTTTCACTTTCTATTTTCCTTTGTATTTAAACTTTGCCATATTATTTATATCTAGTTTTTTGAAACTTGTTTCTCTCTCCGTTTTTTGAGCTCTTTTACCTAAAATTTCTCTGCAGTCATGCAGAACTATTTGCCTGAATTTTTCCTCTGTTTTATTGTGTTCTCTTTTTGTTATGTTCTTCCTCTTGCTCATAGGGCTAGGGGAATGTGAACTGGGACAATTTGAAGTTTCATTTTTGGCTTTTGTTTCAAAAAATCTCTGGCCAAATAGTTGAGTGTTCTTTTGTGTTTGTGTTCCCTTAGTTTTTAGCCTTTAACAGGTAATGTACACGGCAAAGCTACCAGTGTCAAAGGCTGTCTGCGTAATCTCCTGGTCTTACTGCTTTTTCTCTTGCAGTCCTCCTGAAAGATTAGGTCAGAGGTAATACAGATGAGAATGTAACAAAAGGTTTCTGTTTTAACTGTATTTCCCATGACATTCTGTGGCTTTTTCTGTGTCTTTATTGCCTGCAGATATAGTCGCTATGACCACCACCCAGCCCCTTGCCCAGACATGCACCCCTTGGTCTCCCTAGTCATTGGGTGGGCCTCTCCCTGGAGGCCTAGTCTGTCTTGAGCTTTTAAGGAAACCTGGTTTCCTTGATGTATGAGGAGGTATGAGTAGTAACATGACCTTCTATCGTGTAGGTGTGCTTCCTAGATTGCATTTTATAATTGTCACTATGTAAATCTCTTCCATCTTTAATTTTTTGGCTCATTTTGATTGGTTTTGAAGGAGGAGAATGCCTTTGCTTAACCATTTCTAACTGGAAGACATGACAAACTTTTTTGGTGCATTAAAATAACTGAATGTTTTGTTAGAAAGACAAAATAAGTAGATAATTGATTGACTTTTTACCAAGGTATGCTGAT
>NW_012148675.1:589021-617449 GCF_000956105.1 Propithecus coquereli | reverse complement strand
AGAAATATAAATAAATAAATAAATATGCCAACTTAGAGGGTACCTTTGGAATAATCAGTATGGCAGCATTAAAAACACTCTATGATCATGTATTCTAAAATCAACTGTATGGAGGTATCATTTACATACAATGAAATGCACCTGTTTTTAAGTGTCTAGGCTCATTTTTGAACCACTGCCTGCTTTATTCTGTGTAGTAACAAACTGTTTATAAAGTCTTCTATAAATCCAACCTTTGTATTCCAACGTTCAATATATTATGCCTTTGCTTATTTTCTCTGTCTGGAAGGCCCTTCTTCCCACTCACTTTGCAAGTTTAACTCCTCCTTCTTCAGCTCCACATCTAGCTGTTTATCTTCCCCTGTGTTCTTAGAGATCCATGTGTATAACACCATTTACCAAGGAAAGCGACTGCATAATATTCTTCAATATCACTCAAACAATATCTTAACTATATTTTGCCCCCTCTTAGCACATATGTTTCTTGTCCTTTTTCTATTTCATCTATTTTGTAAATAGTTGTCCAGTGACCATTATATATCAGGCTCGATGCTAAGACCTCGGGATAGGTAAAACTTAGATGTTGTCCTTGCCCTCATGGGACTAAAATAGAGTAGGAATGTCAGAGTCAGAAACAGTGACAATACAGCGTGATAAACGTAATAGCATGAGTGGGAACAAGGAATAGAGAGTGTCTGACCATATGGGAAAGAGGGAGACCTTCACAAAGGTCATAACTGAATTTAGTCTAAAGACAAGTGGGATTTGCCAGGTAGAGAAAATAAGGAAGGGCGGGCATTGGCGTAGAGGGAGCAGGATGTATGCATGGTGGTCAGAAGTCAAGACCTATTCAGGGAATTTTGAGATATTAGTGTTCTTGGAAGATCATTTTGTGCATATGAGTGTATTTGTCAGTATAGGTACACATGTTCCCCTCTGTGATCCCTTTTGATTGTGCTTCCTATTTAAATTCCTTTACTCCACTATTATAGTCTTTCCTTAAAGGGCTGTTAAATCAGGCACCCTACACATGCTAAGTAAATATTTAGGAATTTTTTTTTAATGAAGTCAAGCTTACGTAATATAAGGACAAAATACTAAACTAGTAACATCCTCAGAGAATAGATGTGATTATAGCAATTCAGTAAGCTATCATTAAGCTTTTGAAAACAGCTTACCTTTGTAATAATGATTCTAAAGAAAAACAACTGTACTTTCAAAGAATAAACTAGGACAGAAAACCACATAGAGGGAGTGGTTCTTTGTTTTCCAGAAACTTTATCACTTAATATTCCTTTCATTGCAGATAGTTTAGCAGGTCAGACATTTCTGAGAAGGCAGTTTGTACTTCATTATCTCTTCTCAGAGGCAAAATGGCATTCCAGAAGATCAGAAATGTCAGTGTGCTTAATGATAAGACAACCCACAAAAGGATTGTCTAAAAGCTAAATAAGACTGGCTTTATCTAACCAAATAGTGATAAAAGTGGATCTCCATTGATATTCTCTTTGATATCTTCTATTAGTCTCTTCATTACCAAAAATAGCATATAATAAATTTTTCCATAAATCTAGAGGGAGAAAAATATGCAGTGGTCAAGGATGTAGGGTCTCTTTATTGGCTCTTAAATGGCTTCTGCATGCCCTTCAAAGCTCCAGTCCCACTCTCCCTCACCACCACATTTGGCCCACTGGATTGGAATACATCCCCTCTCTGTTCAAAACAAATTCCCATTTTGTGAAAATGTTCATGTTTAAGGTTCTAATTCTCTTGGTGTTTTCTGTGGTTTTTTTGCTTTTCTGACTTCATTTCCTGGTACAACAAGCACTAGCTTATGAATAAGAGATGAGCTACGTAGAAATGTCTTAAGTTGGTTTGTGCTCATAGATGGCTACTCAAGAATAGAATCAGCTTGTGTGCAAGGTTTCTCTTGGCATTTCAAATTATCAACTGCCAAGGCATTTTAGTCCCATCATGAAGTTGTGTACCACATACGCACTTTTACTATGTAGTAGAGCGTCTGCTTCATTTACTCAACAGATTAAATGAAGCTCTCCATTTTTTTTCTGTAAAATATATTGACTGAGGCCCATAGCACTCATGCCACTTGCAGCTAGCAGGATGCACTCTGGTATTCTTGTGCACTTACCCCACTAGTTGAACTGTTTGCTTACCAGGAGTTAGCTGTGTGTATTCCCAAAGCTGTTTATGTCGGTTGCACTTATTATTGTAATTTTATAATTTAACAGAATAGTACACAGCTGATGAACTATAATTGTAAGGCAAGAGTTATTTTTCTATGAAAAGTAAATCGAATGCTATGGAAAGATTTAGTAAAAGTAAGTTGTTTCATGATGATTGCTATCAAATTAGGGATGGCAAAGAAAATGGTAGAATGTTTGGAAACAGAGTCATAAAAAACTAGAATAAATTTGCTAGGTCATACATTTCTCACTCCAAATTTAAATTTTTAAGTGTTTTTAATTTCTCACTACACGTATCATCCTGTTTTCTGCTGCAGTAACAGAATACCACATACTGGGTAATGTATAAAGAACATTTATTTCTTATAGTTTTGGAAGTTGAGAAGTCCAAGAGCATGGTGCCAGCATCTGGCAGAGTTTTCCCTATGGTGGAAGGGTAGAAGGTGGAAGAGAGCATGAGAGACAGAGAAAATAGGGCTCAACTCCCTCCCCGCTTTATAATTAACTCACTTCCGCGATAACTAACTCACATGACAAGGGCCTTAATCTGTTCATGAGGGTGGAGTCCTCAGATGGAATCACCTCTTAAAGGCCCCACCTCTATACTATTGCTTTAGAGATTAAGTTTCCAACACATGAACTTTGGGGAACATAGTCAAGCCATAGCATTATACTTTAGAGAGCAAAGCTAGAAAATCTAGGTGATCCATTTTGTATTGGTTTTTATGAGCATTACAGTGTAGACTCTGAGAAAAGGTTATATTTATAATATATTTAAAATTATTCCAAACTTAATAATTTTTAATTGAAATTGAATATATTTAAGTTATATAGTATGATGTTTTGATACACATAAAAATGATTCCTAACTTTTAAAATTAATGGAATAACCCTTGTTATGCTGTATCTTAGACAAAAGACTTAGGAAGCATCTGAAATACAAGGACTCCCTGTTTTTATGTGCAGTCATGCAAAGAGTATTCCCTGTTAGAACCACTGGGCTGGAACACTTCACTTTTATAGAAGAATGAATTTCTGGACCAAGTCATGGAAGGACATGTGCAAGCCCTCCAGCTAATAGGGAACCCATCATGGATAATAGAGCCATGGAGAGTTAATGTCTTTGTAAATCTGTTTTTCTGGCACATAATATTCAGGGGCATATCAGACACATTTTACCACTCATTGATAGCAAATATATCCTAAGTTCCCAATATGAGATGTGACTGGGAAATAAAGAGACAAATTTAACCAATATGCCAGAATTTATACAACCAAATGAGCTTTCTTTTTCAAAATAACGACAGTAGGAGGTTCAACAATTATTTCAAAGATGCTGTCTCTACTCAGAATCATTTTTGGAACTCATTTAAAATTGTTTTCAAAGACAATTTACATGTTGCGTGGGGATGCCAGCTGAATTGCTTCAGAGACACCCGATTTTAAACCAAGGAGAGTTTTACCTACCTTGATTTACCATCTCAGTTCCAAATAACTACCTACCTACCCATAAGTGCCAAAGTTTTCCATTAGTAGGTTTTTAAAAAGCATGCATTTCAGGCTTTAAAGACAGCCCAGAAGGGGAATTTCAGAAAAGCCTTGAGCAATGGCGACATTACTGAAACAAATATAAACCATCTATAATGAGGTAAATGCTTTGAAGAGGGGAGTATTCATTTGGATATTTAAGTTGTTATTTGTTAAAAAGTTGAATCAGTCTTATTTTTCTAGAGAGATGTCTGCAAACTTTTTCTGTAAAGGGCCAAATAATATTTTAGACTTTGCATGCTGTAGGTGTCTGTCACAACTATTCAACTCTGCCCAAAAGCAGACATAGGATGAATATGCATGGCCTGTTCCAATAAAACATTATTTATAAACATATGCAGCAGGTCGAATTTGGCTCATGGACTACATTTTGTCAAGTATTACTCTGTGGGGTCCTTCAATTTCATTCACTGAAAATATAGATCATAATCATGGTTTCCATGTTTGATACAATAATTACTATTTTACAGGACATCTACTTGTATCAAAGAAAACAAAATTCATGACAAAACTAACATATAATTACAACCTGAAATTCTTAGCTAGTAGCCTAAGGCATAAATCTAAAGGGGAATTTACTTCTGTATTTAATCAGCTAAAAGTGCTCACTACCCTTATATTATTCTGCCCATCACCGTTGTTACACCAAAGTCTGGTCATATGTATACCTAGAATGGCTGCTTTGGGGATTTAAAAAGATGTGAGGGGACAGGTCTTTCCATTTCCCTAAGCAATCTTCTAGGATCCACTTAACTGTCCAGGGGCAGCTTTAGACTTCTGGCTGTCTCTCCCTTCCTCCCTCTCTTTTCTTCATTTAATATCTTTATTAAGATAAAATTCACATATCATAAAATCCACCCATTTAAAGTGTGCAGTTCAGTGGTTTTTAGTATATATTCACAGAGTTGTGCAACCATCACCACAAACGATTTTAGAACATTCTTATCTCCTAGAGTAGAATTTGCATTTAATCCCATACCCATTAATAGTTGCTTCCCATCTTCCCTCACAACTGCAAAGACACCACTCATCTACTTTCTGCTTCTATAGATTTTTCTATTATGGAAATTTCATATAAGGGGAATCATATACTATATGGTCTTTTGTGACTGTCTTCTTTCACCTAACATACTGTTTTTAAGGTTTATCTATCTTTAAGCATGTATCAGTACCTCATTTCTGTTTGTTGGTGACTAATATATTGTTGTATTCATATACCACATTTTAAAACTCCATTTATTGGACATTTAGGTTGTTTTTAATTTTAGCTATTATGAAATTGCTACTATGGATATGAATGTGTACAAATGTTTTCGTATTTCTTGGCTAAATATGTAGGAGTGGAATGTCAAAATATGCCAACTATATGATCTATGGTTAACATTTTGAGGAACCGCCAGCTGTTTTCCAAAGTGGCTGTACTATTTTACATTCCCTCCAACAATGTTTGAGGGTTCCACTTTCCTCATATCCTTGCCAACATTTGTTATTGTCTGCCTTTTTTATTATAACCTTCCTAGTGGGTATGAAATGGTATTTCATTGTGGTTTCAATTTGTATTTCATCGATGATTAATGATGAGCATCCTCTCATATGCTATTGACCATTTAATTGTATATCATCTTTGGAGAAATGTCTATTCATGTCTTTTGCCCATTTGGTAATCGGTTTGTGTTTTTATTATTGAGTTATAAATGTTCTTTATAAATTCTAGATACAAGTCCCTTATTAGATATATGATTTATAAATATTTCTCATTTTGTGGGTTGTCTTTTCACTTTGGTAGTTTCCTTTGAAGCACAGAAGCTTTTATTTTTGATGAAGTCCACTTTGTCTATTTTTTCTTTTTTTTTTGCTCTGCATTTGATGTCATATCTAAGAGATCATTGCTTAACTCAAGTTTACGAAGCTATGTGTATGTTTTTTTTGAGACAGAGTCTCACTGTGTTGCCTGGGCTGGAGTGTATGTTTTCTTCTAAGAGATTTGTAGTTTTATCTCTTACAGTTAGGTCTGTGGTCCATTTTGTGTACTTTTTTGTGTATGGTGTGATGTAGGGTGTCTATATTCATTTGTCTGTGTGTGGATATCCAGTTTTCTCAGCACTGTTTGTTGAAAACACTATTTAATCCCCACTGAATGTGTTTGGGACCCATATCAACAATTATTAACCATGAATGTCAATTCTGTTCCATGGACCTCTATGTCTGTCCTTGTGCCAGCACCACACTATCGTTACTACTGTACCTATGTAGTAAGTTTTGAAATCAAGAAATACGAGTCTTCCAACTTTATTCTTTTTTTTTCCCAAGGTTATTTTGGCTATTCTAGGTCTCCTCAATTTCCATATGCATTTTAGTATAAGCTTGGCAATTTCTGCAAAAAAAGTCATCTGGGATTTCGATGGGGATCGCATTCAATCTGTGTATGAATTCGGGGAGTATTACCAGCTGAACAATATTAAGTCTTCTGGTTCATTACATGGAATGTCTCTCCATTTGTATAGAGCTTCTTTATTTTTTTCAATAACGTTTTGTAGTTTTTAGTGTATAAGTCTTACATTTCTTTTGTTCAATTTATTACTAAATGTTTTATTCTTTTTGATGCTCTATAAATGAAATTATTTTCTTAATTTCATTTTTGAATTGCTCATTGCTAGCATAAAGAAATAGAATTGATTTTTGTCATTGATCTTGTATCCTGCAATTTTTTTCTGAATTCATTTACTAGTTCCAACAGTTTTTAGATGATCTCTTACAATTTGCTATGTACGAGATCATGTCATCTGTAAATTAGGCATTTTTAAGAATCTATTTCACTGGACTTGGTCAACATCCTTTTTCATTTTCCTTAGCAACTATTTCAAACCTTCATCACTATATTTAAGTCTGTTTCTCCGCAGCTGTCTCCTTTGGTCTCAGCACAAGATCTTTTCCTACGTTGATAAAGAGGCAGAGAGATAAATGATAACATTCCATGTATGGAAAACCTCAAACCCGATTTGCATTACTGGAACCTTAACTCCAAGTCAAGGAGAGACTGAAAAAATAAAAATTCTATCATTTTTAGCTGGTTTGCGAAATGTCCAAGGTCAAAATAGTAGTAAAAGCTTTTATAAAAAAGTAAATTATTATTTTATTAATGTTGAGTGTCCACCTCCCCCCCACCCCACTTCTCTTTCTTTTTTGTCATAACCAGACAAAGTGCGTGCTTGCTTAGGTTATTTATTACTGGGAACAGTGGGCCAGTGAGATCAGGATCATTAATTTGATCACTCTGTTATCTGGTGTTGTAAATATGTACATACATATGTGTCTGTCATGAGATGCTGGTGAGAAGGTAAATTGAGCATGTAAGGCCATGGGCACTAGTGGAAACAGAACTCAATGTGTCCACTTTAATTTTAGAAGGTCAGTCCTGTCTTCTTGTTTTATGAAGGATAGGCAGGGTTGGGACATGGTGCATATGGCCTGGCAAATTGTGCATTGAACAACTCCAGGGGGTGTAATTCATGTAGACTAAAATGCATAATTGTGCTCTGGTCCTGTAATAGGATTATATATGTTGTCAGAATTGGAAGCCTTCTAGATTTGTTCCTAAAGAATTCAGGGTTTTGAATATTCATTTATGTTTATCAACTCACCTGAGATTCCTGGTGCTTGGGTCAGCTTTGCTTCAGCCCCACTCCTGCCATTTCTTGGCTATTATTGTTGTTTTGATTTTTTTTTTGTTTGTTTAAAAGGAAATCAGCAAGTGTTAAAGGGAATTGTTAAATTGGTACCTGAGACTTCCTCCTTGATGTAGTTAACATAATTTAAAAGGAAAATTAAAAATAATATATATTTTTTTCTAGAATGATAAGGTATTTAAATGTATGGGATTTTAGAAATGATTAGATCTAATGATTAGACCTAATTAGAAATGATCAGATCTAATTTCCAGTTCAGCACACATGTCATCCGTATCACCATCAAGGGGTTACTGGTCATTCCCTACTTGAAGAATTTTAGTTCTTGGAAGCTTGTTTTATTTTGAAGCCACCTGTAGTCTACTTTGGGCAGATTTTGTGTCAAAAAGCTCTTCTTTTTGTTGAGCTGAACTCTGCCCCTTGCTACTTGCTTCCTCCTTTCCATTATTTCCTCCCTTTGTGCTACTCTTGTCTCAGGCTGCATAGAGTAAATCTTATACTTTTTCTATGTAAAAATTCTTCTCTTATATAAGGATACTTATCACCTAAATCATCTCTCCTGGTCAAACAATCTGGAGAATTCATGATATATTTTCCAAATATTTCATTTTCCTGCTTGACAAATTGGAATATAAGCAGAGGAACTCAGTGCCCCTCTTAAAATGTGCCACATTGAACTGAACACAGTTTTCCAGGTGCTTTAGCATTGCAAGGTACAATGGAATAATTATCTCCCGTATCCAGAGCATGTGTAATGAACTGTGGTTAAGACTCTAGGCTTTGGAGTCAAACCGATTTGAGTTAAAATTCCAGGCCTGCCGCTTGCTAACTCTGTGGAAAAGTTACTTGAACATGCCTTAATTTCCTCATCCATAAAATAAGGATAATAAGCCTTGGAGCTTGTCTAGACTATAGATTTCATGAGGGCAGGGACTGTTTTTCTTTGTTTGCCTTCAGTTACCCAATTCTTAGTACAGAGCCTGGATCATAGTCGATGCTCATTAAATAACATCTGTTGAAAGATTGAGTGAATGGGTACCTGCCCCAGAGAAATGTTACTAGGATTGAAAGCACTTACCACAATGCCCGGCCCTTAGTAAGCATTCAGTCATTTTTTAAAAGGCTTTTAAGCAATTGTGTCTGTCATACTATGCCTCATATTAAACCTCCTTTCAATGAAAACTCCATGGTCTTTCACAAATGAACTCTTTTAAATCCCATTTTCCCAATCCATGCATTTTAACTTTATTACATTAGGTGTTGTTCACTTTGGTATTATGAATTTCATCTCTTTTGTGTTTTGTTGAACTCCTGCGTCCTCATCGTTGTGTCACCCCAGTGTAGTGGTGGCAGCCATTCCTCAGCCCTCCTACTGTTACCATTGGCCTTATAGGATGGATGAATTAAAATCCCTCTTTAAAATTTCTGTCACAGTTTGGACATTTGACTTCCTAGCACAAGTAGAAGGCTGTTAGGATGGACTGGTTTGCAACTTTGGAGTTTGGTCACTGAGTATTGGTGCCTTTTTCTTTGTTATATGAATACTCAACTTGGGGGGAGGGGGACACATCCTGAGTAATTTCAACAGGCAAATTTTAGTAACTTTTATTTCAAAAAGGAGCAAAAGCAAATAAAAGCCATTCAGAAACTGAAAATAATTTTAGCTAATGTGCTAAGAGTGACATTGCTCTGTTTTTACATGACTGCAGTCATTTAAGTAGCTGCGTAGAATCCTCCTTAATTGTTATCTACACACACTGTGGCTTCTGAAATTGAAGAACCCTCGGCTTGTTGTTTCCAGGGTAAAAATCAACTGATTTGAGTCCTATTTCTTTCCACTATCTCTTTTCTTTCTTTCTTTCATTTATTTTTAAAATAAATAATCAAGATATCCTCTTTCTATATCCTTTCTATACAACTGAGAATGTTAATCAAGGTCTCAGATCGTATCATAGCAAAAATGTGTTGCTTGGCAACAGAGGGAAAGATAAAATGTTTTCAGATTTTAAAAATAATTCAAGGTTTTATTTTTTATTAAAATGATTTCATTATTTATGGGAAAATAGCATGGAGGGAGAGAAAAATGGACCACGGCAGCAATATTTTTCTTATATTTGTTTTCTAAGTAATGTTTTAAGTAGGGATTGTTTTTCATCTATTAGGGCTGTATAGATACCCTGGCTGGGTCTCAGGTTCGTGTGCTGAAGTTTTGTGCAGTTTACCCGTATGCGTGGGGGAAAATTCTTTTTCTTTTCTTTTCATTGTTCCCTTCCAAAAAAATTACAGCCCATAGACCCTCTTTCTACAGGAAGCCTTCCTGGAATTAACTAGAGCCATATTTGGACACACCAGGGCCTCTTCTGTTTTCTCTGTGATTACATATTGATCTAGCTTCTGTCCTGTGTCAGAGTTCAGGGTCTCTGAAGGCCTGTTTCAGAAAACCATGTGGGCTTGCTATGAAGTTTGTTGATGGTCTGATTGCCCTTTTCAAACTATGCTTGCCTAGATTTCAAGAGCTTTTGAAAAGTTCTATAATTTAGACTCCAGTGCTCTATGCACAGTACTTACCACTGTGTTAGTGAGCCTTTATTGTGACTCATAAGAGATCAGTTCTGTTCCACAGTCATAGAAATGACTGGCTTGTGGAGAGATTAAGAGATGCTTTTTTTCTTTAAAAAATCACCTGTAGTCCTACGTGCTTGGGAGGGTGGGCTGGGAGGCTCCCTTAAGCCCAGGAGTTGGAAGTTGCAGTGAGCTGTGATTGCACCCCTGCACTTCAGCCTGAGTGACAGAGTGAGACCCTGACTCAAAAAAAAAAAAAAAAAAAAAAAAAAAAGAGAGAGATGCTTTTTTTCCTCAAGGTCATGGTACAGAGCAGAGCACTGAAGTCCCCCCATTGAGCATCAGAAAATAACTATAACGGAGAACTTCCTTTAGGCAAGTCAGCTGGTCCAGCATTACTTTCTGGCTCTGCTACTTACAAGCTATGTGATATGGGCAAGTCCCTTAACTTCTCTGTGCCCCAGTTTCCTTATCTGTGAACTGAGGGTCATAATAGTACCCATCTTATAAACTTGCTCTCAGAATTATGTGAGACAGTGCTAGCTGGTGCCTAGTAAATGTACAATAAATGTGTGGTTTTATTATTGCTAATATTAGTATTTAAATGCAGTACAAGTGTTTTTCCCTCCTCCTTCCCCCTGTTCCTCTTCCTTTTATTTCTTTAATTCTATTATAGTTGACCACATTAAATTTCAAAATCAAGTTGAGAGAAGATGTGTTTTTATCTACCTTCTAAACTTGTATTCATTGGACAATAATATGTTTAAATAACAAGGCTTCTCTTTAAGACTTTCCCACTACACAATTGAAATAAAAGAAGAAATGGGTACGGATGATGATTGTGAAGTTTTCTGAAGACACTGTGAACTTCTTCCTGGTTATGAGTCTCTTTTTTATAAAAACTAAGCCAACAACAGAATTTTCCCACTGTAATCTGTGATTGCTGTGACAGGAGTACTTTTATCCACAGAATTTAGGACCTAGCCCTTTTGTTTGGAAATTTTGTTTTCCTTGGATAGATGTATCCAAACTTCCATTTGTCATTTCATATCCAATGTGTTTTTACCCCCTCACGGTATTAGCTTATAAGGAGCTTAATCATACCTCATCAAGACACAGACTATGTCCATAAATATCTGTACTATTTCTCTTCTATTTTATTTCTTCCTTTGATTGAGGTTTTTGGACATGTATACATTTTTTTTGTCTTTTATGAAGGACTTTAAAGAAGTATTTTTTAGATATGATTAATAGCATTGTCACCAGTAATTATGGCCAAAGCTATGGCTCATGGATTGCCAGCCATTTTAGACCTTATTTCTGCAAGGTTTTATGAGACTTAGGTGTTGGTAGCATGTCTGGGATATAGGGGAGAGGAGAGGAAAAAGTGAGAGCTCTGAATAGGAAAGGAGAGAAGGAGAAAGAGAAAAAGGGAGAGGCACTTGTGGTGGTATTGTGAATCTCTGATTCCTGTTCTAGGTGACCATAAATTTTTTGTTGTTGTTTGGTGTGTTTGTCTTTAAAGATAGAAGAACAATGGTGTAGCACAGTCACCAACAACCAGATTTATAAGTCTAGATACTTTTTCCTAGATGAAACATGAAAAGTGAATACTTTTTCAAAACAATGTATCTTACAAGTTAGGCTTTAAGAGTCTACACTGTCTTTTATCTGAGGCAAAGAAGAATCAGCCCCAACAAATGGGTTTTCACCAGGGAATTAATATGACTTTCACCTTGAGCTAATTTTGCTTTAGCATAAGCTAGATATATCTGAATTCTGGCTTTTATATTTCACTGGGACATTTTGTTTCTTTATACAGTTGTCAGAGAATCTTTGTGAACTTTATACAAATATTCATGATGTCAGTAAAATTATGCTCGAATAAGTATTGCTGAGCCATTTTATTTGTTTTAATTTTGGGCATCTCATTGTCAGAATTAGCCAGTGAAATTTAGCAAGGTATTTGGCAATATACAGCCCAGCATATTCAACATTATACTCTCTGTGTCTCATATTTTATTTTCATTTTCTATGTTTTGAACATTTTCTTGTGGCTGGATGATATTTGCATAATTACTTAGACTAATTGAACTAAACACTTCTCTGAGATATTAGTAACTCATGACTGATGATTTAGAAGCATAGACTTACTGTAGGGAGAGATACCTTGGGCAGATGATAAAAATCCTGGACACAGGCGGTAAAAAAGTACAAGTAGTTATTTTTTTGTGTTCCCTACTCTAATTAGTCATTGAAAACACCATGAAAGAAGTAATGACTCATTCTTTTTTTATAGGCAATCTCAGGAGTTCATATTTATTTTCCTGCTATTAGAAATATTGCTGTTAAACTGCAGGGCCTAGGTTATTTTCCAGTGGTTTTAAGCTCTGTATTGGAAATGTGATTTTAAAAATGTAAATTGAACACTCTTGCTCAGATCTTCCCATGGCTTCCTCCTTGTCAACGAGGTCTCAGCTCCTATATTACCATATTACTTCTGAGAGAGTCCTCTCATGACCACCTAATTTAAAAAAGCCTTTCTGTTCCTGACCCTTGTTTAATTTTTCTTTTGAAAGCAACAATCCTCAGTTGAAAATTTCTTGTTTATTTCTTTGCTTTTACTTGTTTATTGTCTTCTTCCAGCTGCTACACTGTGAGCCCCATGAGTGTAGGCACCTCGTCCCTCATCTGGCTCTTGGCTCTGGCCCTGGTACTGGACCTCTGAAAGGGGCTAGTAGGTGAATGCTAGAAGAAATCAGGAAAGAGGAATGACTTGTTTCAAGTTCAGATTCTGCTTTTGTCTTATTCTTTTGCTATTGAAGGTCTGCTTAGGTGCTTAAATGAGCAGCAAAGCATGATCCTGAAAAGTTCTGCTAATCTGTTTCTTATGTCTTACCACTGCTTTAAAAAAATGCAGTAAATTTGCCCTACATAGTCTGATATCTTTCTCTTATACAAAAGGGCATGAGATTTAGGAGCAAACTGGAGGTATGAAAAATTAGTTCCTTGCGTACTTCTTTGTCTTTATCAAATCCTGACTCTGTGGGGTCTGATGGTATGTATTCTGGTTCCTCCTTCAATTAGCATGGCACCTCAGTCTCTCCTGGAAGAGTTCTGAAGAATAAAAACATCTTAATTTTTTTCTTGGTAAAACACCTTATGTTAATCATCATCTCCCCAACATGAGATGGAAGGAAAAGCAAGTTAGATAACAGGATAAGGTACTGGAGCCCCTGAATAGAGATGGTCTCTCAGGGACCTTGGCTCTTGCATGGCGGCCTCAGTCACACTGCGCCCCTAAGTGACACAGCTGGAGTCAGTCTGACATGGCTCTGTAATAGTCTATGGGTTCTCAATCTGGGTGGTTCCATTTTATGGAAAAAAGACACATTCTAATGGAAAAGAACTTTATGGGCAAGACAGGAGACCTCATATTATAAAAAATTGGAATTGTCTGTTGCCTCATGATTTTTGGCTTCAATCTAAGACTGACTCAGTTGGATGAAAGAAGTGAGCCTTGGCAGTATGTTTTTACTGTGGGCCAAGGGTTTTTAATGGGGTGGCTTGAAGTTTATGAGGTCATGGCTTTAGAGGAGTCTGTTTGTGATGTAATCCTCCCTAACATTTGATGTTATAGGTGTTAGTGTGCACTATTTTTTGGGAAGAAGATCCTTAGTTTTGTCAGGGATGTTTGCAGTTACTGTTTTCACTACTTCCTCACTTCCTGTTCTTGTCTCATCCTGCTCCAGTAGTTCTTCAGTTCTCACTGTTCACTGCAACAGCTGCATGGTGATCCCAGCAGGCACTACTCTCCTACTCAACCACTCGCAGCATTTGGCAGGGATGATCATTCTCTCATTGTGACACTGTATCTCTTGGGGTTTATGACATCCCCCTCCCCTTGCCTGCTTCTCTGGCTGTTCTTTCTCTTGGATGTGGTCTTAGTCCTCTGCTGGGCCTTTCAGTGTTGGAGGGCCCCAGGACTCCTTTCTGTGCATGTCTTTTCTTCCTGCATATTTAGGTGATTTTACCTGGTCATATGGACTTCAAGTCTAAGTCAGCACAAATGACTTCCAAATCTGTAGCTGTAGCCATAACTTCTCTACTAGACTTCAGGTGATCATATCCAAATACCTATTTGGTGTCACCACTAGGATGTCTAATTGGCATCCAAAACATAACGTGATCAAAATCAGACTCTGGATTTCTTCCCCATATCTACTCTCCCTGGAAATTGCTGATCTGAGAGTATGGCACCACTCAGTGGCTCAAACCAGAAACCTACTAGTTGCATTTGATTCCTTGCATGCCCTCACCACTCCACATCCTTTGGCAAACTCATTTTCTTCATTTCACCTTCGAAACAATCCCATATTTCTCTATATCTATCATGGCCACCCTAGTCCAAGGCACCATGATTGTTCTTGCATGAACAATTCTATTTAGTTCCTAGTGTCCCAACTGCCACTTTTTGTCTTTATATAACAAATCACATTAAACTTAATGGTGACTTATAATAATATCAAAATTTCCTTGCCCTCTCCTAGGGGGTTCTTCCTTGCCTGCAGTGCTCCAGCCCACGCTGTCCTTATTTCTTTTTCCGGAACTCACTGAGAACCTTCTCCCTGAAGGGCCTCTGCATTTTGCTTTGTCTCTGCCTGGGAAGCTCTTCCCTACACCCAGGCATGCCTGTCTCTTATTGTTATTCAGATCTCAGCTTAATTCTCACTTCTTCAGAAGGCACTTCTTACTCTAGCATTTTTCATGTTTATCTATTTCTTGTCAATTTGCCATGTATGTATGAATGCATATAAGAATGCACATTTGTGTTTGTTTTCTGTTTTTCCCAGAAAATGTTGTTCAGTTGTTCAATGCCCTATTCCTATTGTCTGGGATGTGCCTGACACATTGTAATGGCTCTATTAATTGTTGAATGAATGGATGGATGAGTGTTTATACTCAAAGAGATCTGTGATTTTATTTTATTTTTATTATTAACCAAAGTTCATACTTTATTTAGATTTCCTTGGTTTTTACCTAATGTCTCTTTTCTCCCCCAGAGCTGTGATTTTAAAAGGCATTAAGAATGACTGATTCCAACAAAACCGTTGGTTTGTGTTTCAGGATTTAGTTGTCTTTTGTGTATGACCAATCCCTTTTGTGTTATGTAAATATAAACATCTCAGAAACACACATGTTAAAGAAGGAAGGCTTGCATGTGAGCTAAGAATACAAGGCCAGGAACTCACCAGCCTTTCCAGCTTCTGGTAGATGTAGGCTACTGATTAGTTGGTGTGGATTGATATACTTTCCTGGGTAGGTGAGGAAACTGAGGCTAACAGGTTAAGTCACTTGACAAATCACATAGCTGGTGACTGAGGGGCCAGGACTGGAACCCTGTCTTTCTGACTCCAGAGCCTATTCCATAATGATGAGAATATACACCTTCCTTGTCTCATCCTTTGAAAAATAGCAGAAGGAGTTCATGTTAAACGTTTGTGTTGAGCAACCATGGCATGCTCAAGTTAGGTAGGAAATATTTAGGCTGGCTTTGCAAGGCCAAAAGGTCTCTGTTGTAACTATTCTGTTACTATAGTGCCAAAAAAACCATAGACAATATGTAAATGAGTAGGTGTGGCTATGTTCAAATACAATTTTATTTATGTACACTGAAATTGGAATTTCATGTAATTTTCACATCACAAAATATTAAAAAAAAATTTTCAACCATTTGAAAATGTGAAAGTCATTCTTAGCTTGTGGGCTGTACAAAAACAGGCAGCAGGCTGGATTTAACCTACGGGTTATTGTTTGCTGACTGCTGCTCTAAGAGATTATAGTAGTGCTCACATGTTATATTAGTGAATCTGAGAAGGGCCTTTGTAACTAACCCCTGAATTGCAACTGTAAGCTCCTTAAGGGAAGGGCTTTGTGATGTATTTTTCACCACATTCTTTTACTGATGCTTACTTGAATTGACTCCATTTTGTTGAGTCCTATTTTGCAGTCTGGTTGGATAAAAGGTGTTTTCTATACTTCGGTCAAAAAAAGGGGAAAAAGGGCAAGCACAGTGGCTCATGCCTGTAATCCTGGTACTTTGGGAGGTGGTGGTGGGAGAATTGCTTGAGTCCAGGAGTTTGAGGTTGCAGTGAGCTATGATGATGCCACTGCACTCCAGCCCAGGAAACAGAATGAGACCCTGTCTCCGGAAAAAAAAAAAAAAAAAAAAAAAATTGGCGGGGAGAGGAAGTTGGTTGATGCATAATCAAACTGGAAAGAAATATACCAGGGGCTGAGTTGTTTCTCAAGCATTATTTTCAAACTTATTGAGAAATGAAATTTACCCTAAAAGCTCAGTTAGGTGGATACATCAAAAATACCTTCTCCATTCAAAGGCTAGCTAGAACATCTTCTATTTGTTGATACTATTCATCAGTATTTAAAATGGAGGCTATCTGTCTGTATAGTTAACATCCAGTGCTGCTAGAGCTTGTTCTTGTCCTTTTTTATTTCCAAATTATTTCTTCCTAGCCTAAGTCCCTAAAAATGAGAAAGTCTACTTATTTATCCATACAAGGCTTTTTTGTGTACTTGTTTAACTTTCTCTTCTCCGTGAATGAGAAACATGATGCTCAAGTGTGCCCATTCTGAGTCTCCTCATTCACTAGGGAGCTTTCTCCTTCTCCTTAGCGTCTCTGAGTGCTTCTCTTCTGACAGTCATCTCAGTCTGCCATGTACCATGGTTTTTCGGTACAGTGTTAACTTTGTTTTTGTTAACTCATTGGGCTTCTTCTGGAGGGCAGGGTCAGCTCAGTTGCTCTTAGCATGGTGCCTTGTCCTTAGGAGAACCTCTGTCAATAGCCCTTGAATTGGCTCTCCTCTGAGCTTGCTTAGCCTTTTATTTCTAGCAGCTGCTCTTACCACTTCAAAATGTCTTGGCTACAGTTATTTTTATGGTTAAAAAAAAAATTAAGCCACCGTGGGTTTTCACTGTCTTTTGTGTTTTATTCTTATTCCCATCTTGGTTCATCTTGTAACTCCTCAGTCTTTTTCTCAAATTTGCCTATTTTGTTTCAGTCACTCATTATTTATCATCTACCTTTCTCCTCTGGAGTTTCATTTCCCTTTCAAATATGCATGTTCTCCAGAGCCAGTTTAGACCTTTATTAAAGATATTCAGAATTGATTTAGTTATTCTAACTTCTTGATTATGTATTCATCTTCCCTCACCTGAGTGTTTACACATTCTTTTCTTGTCCTGCCTGTTTGCTGACTTTAGGGAAGACTCCATGTTTTAATTATTTGCTGAATAATAATTACCACATTATGAAAGGTTGAACAGTTTTTATCATCTCTGCTGATAGAAATAGCTTAGTAGTTGTTCCATATACCTGTAAGCCTGGGTATAAATGAGTTCATCTCAGGTTGTGAAAAACAGTTTACTAAAATCAGAAACAAATCAAAACAGATGTAAGGTTTTAGGGTCATTAATTTCCATTAAATTTCCGTGGAGACCAATGAACAAGCTAAAAAACCTTCATCAAATTATATGATATGCCTTCTTCAGTGTTGTGCAGTGTGATAGGGGAAAAATATGAAACTTAAATACTTATTCCTAATCTGCAAACTTGTCTAAATGAAAATGTAGATAATCTCATTCCTTGGAATAGTTAACAGAGTAGGCATAGGAAATTTTCTGTGCAGATTCCTCTCTTAATTTCTTGTTAAGGTCTACTTACCCTACAACCAACCAGTGCCCTGATTAAATAGCCACCATTAGATGTAGATTGAAAAATAATATAATACTGTAGGATGCTTACTTTGATATTGGTTTTTATGCATGAGTGAGAAAGGTACATTAAGAAAAAGACCAAAAAAACTAATCTGTGAGAGAAACAGAATGTATAAGACACTGAAAATAGAGATTAGGTTTTCTTCTCAAAGTTGATATTCATCCACAAGGCATTCCTGGAGCAGATGTGTATTGTGCACCTACCATAATGTTCAATGTCTTGAAAAATGGGCAGTCTAGCAGAGGAAAAAGAGATGAAAAAAATTCAATGTAAGCCCCATAAAAGTGGTACAAAAAAGATCTGAAATAATTAAGAGAAAAGGTTTATTTTTGGCTAAGAGGTTTGAGAAGTCCTCATGGAGGAGGCATATTTGAGATCAGCTTTGAAAAGGGAGTACATTTTAAATAGGGGAGCTTTTCTACTGGAAAGAAAGCTACCAAACAGCAAGAGACCAAAGGAGAAGAACTACAGGGCTTGAACAGAAAAGAATGAGAAGCTCATTTGGTTGAGGTTCGAGGAATGGTGCTGAAAAAGAGGCCGAAAATGCAGGTATGACCAAATACAGAGTTTGAATAATATTGGGGATAATAACCATAATAACACAATATCATAATAAGCATAATAACACAAACATAATAACACACTACTTCCAGGGTCATTGTAAGCATTGGGAATAACGAAGGAGAGGTCCTTGTGCAGTACCCAGCACCTAGTATGTGCTCGGTAATAGCTACTATGGCTGGTATTGGGAGGGCAGTGGGGAGCTGTTTCCTGTTTTTGAGCAGAGACGCGACACAGTCACGGCCATTGGCAGGTTAGGGCATGTGCCTGACAGATCAGAGTGCGGAGAGACTTGAAGCAGCTCGGGAGACCAGGAGAGATGACAAGGTATGACCTGGGCCTGACTTCTACAGTCCATTTCTGCCATGACCTTTCTCTTAAGTTGGAATTCAGGTATAGATGCTAATGAGAGAGGAGGTGAAAGGAAAATTTACTGCAGAGAGAAGGGGAAGAGCAAGTATTGAAAGAGAGGAGGTGTGAGATCTCACACATCTTGACCTTTTATGAGAATCCATTTTTTTTTTTTAACTCTGCCTACATTTTACACATTCCATTTCAGAATCTAAAAATGTCTTGCAGAGTGTTAGGACAAGGGGTGATAACTCAGGGCAGACGAGTTAAAATAAGCATCAGACTTACCCAGTGGCGGCATGATGAGAGAACCCAGATCTCCTGAGTGAGTCCTTTTCTTTCTGTGAGTAGCTACTTCAGCATTTTGGCCTCACATTTGTGCAAATTTGTCAGATCTCTTATGTCGCCCTCATCCTCATTCCCGTTCTCATGCCTGAATGTCTGAATTATGCTGAGTTCCCAAAACAGTCCTAGATTGTTTTTCAGAGAAGTAACAGGGTAGAGCCCCTCCCCTGGAAGAATGATGATTTTGTTGAATTCTTTTCTGTGATGTCCGGCTTTCCTACAAACTTATTATTTACATGGCTCATCAAAATGTATTTTAGTTGGTTACTAATTTGTGCAAAATGCTGATTTGATGCAAAAGGGCATTTCTTAATGATGCTTATTTCAGCATTTTCATTATGTTGGGATTCTCACCGGGGATAGACCTGGAATCTGATGGTCTTACTGAGAGGGCTGATTGCAAATCTCGCCTGGTGCGGCAAGTTGCCCGCTCAGATGTGGCTTGTGCACGTCCATCAAAGTCAGATATCCTCTTTACATTGCTCGCATGACTGAGAGTGCACAGGTACTCTACAGTTACTTCACTGAGATTATGCTTGCTACAGTTATAATTGAATAACAGGCAGGGCCAGCTCGTTTGGCTGGGAACCTTGGATGCAGGAGGCAGAAAGCAGGTGGCTGCAGATGTTTGTCTTGATGTTGCTTTCGTGTAACATGATGAAGATTTAGAAAATTTATAATAAAGGAATTCAGGAGAAACATTCCTATAAGAATTTTGCTAAGTAATAACAGTAGTTGCTAAAGCACGTCAAGCACTTTGTTAAGCAATTTACATGAATGTCTTTTTAAACCTCACAAGGACCCATGGAAGGAAGTACTTTATCATCCCTATTTTAATGACAAGAAGACTGAGTTTGAAAGGTTAAGCAGTTTGGTCCAAATCCAGTGACCAGTGTGCAGTAGAGTTAGGATTCAAACTCAAGTCTCATCATCCTTTCACTGGAGCTCTTAACTGTGATGCTATACTATCCCTAATCATTAAATTAAAAGAGAACAAAGTTTGCTATGATGGAATGCTGAATGAAGTGTAATTTCTTTTGTAAATGAAGACAAAGATATTGGCTGGGTGCCTGTTGTGAGTGGCCTAATAGGGATTGGTGGCTTGCAGTAGTGTCATGTGCTATGTTATGTGTGAAATACTTATTTTCTTGTTGCATCCTCATGGCAACTTTGAAAGGTAGATATTATGTCCACGTTATGGAGTTGAAGGCTGATGTTTGAAGAGGTAAAGTGACTTTCCAAAGTTCACACAGGCAGTTCATGAAAGTGCTGGACTTTGAAGCCCAGGTCTGCCAGCCTGTGCTATTTCTTTCTTTTCTTTCCACTGTGCATGCTGCCACGAGGTAGCAAGTTAGTGTAAAAGTGGCACTCAGCATTGAATTATTTTCATTAAGAAATTCCCAAACATAACATATATCCTTTTATTAAAAATAGGATTTATTATTAAAAATAGGGTTCATTCCTGGCACAGTTTGTGTAGCTCATATTTTCATTTGTTGAACATTGTACAAATCAAACTTTTAGAGTATGAAAAAAAATCTTAAAAATTATTTGGAGGCTTTGTCTTTATGGGGATATTAGGTTAACTGGAAATTTGTTCACATAATCACTGGGACTCTTTCTTGTCAAAGAATTGATCATTTTCTTAATACAAAACCACTATACTAGAGTGAAAAACTCATACTATTTTTGAAACATGGGCTCAGTCTACATAAAACCAGTCCTTTTTTACAGAGGATTGACACATTTGATAGGGTTGTCATGTGTATTAGTTGCATGGCTCTGCAGTGGGTTTTGCTGAAAATTAACTACATTATATCTTTTTAAACTTTTATGTTGTCCCTTTGAGATGGAGCATGACGCAGATTTGCTTTCTACTTATTCAAGACTATAATGGATCTTTACAATTAAAAATTTCCTTGGCAGCTGAAAATAAATGCAAAGATGCTTGAAAAGAGAAGACAGGTTTCCTTTCCAAAGTGCACTGGAATTTAAATGTTGAAGAGAGAGGAGTCTGTTTTTTGAGGTTCCCTAAGTAGACATTTCACTGTCATTTTATTCAGCCAAATGTCAAAGTCACCAGTATGGCTGCAGAGTCTGCACAGTCAGCCTGATTGGGTCAGAAAAAGAGATCATTTAATGTCCTCATACTCAAGGTACAGGTCACACTATTCTGTTTGTTTAAAAGTGGTGCGCGGGAGAGAGAAATCTCGGGGCAATGAAGCCCCAAAGAGGAATGGCATAAAGTGATATGCTCATGAAGCTGAGATGACTAATGCCTTGTATTTGCTGACAAATTACTCTCTGTAGGTTTTAGCTGGCTTGTTCCTATTTCCTCTTCAAAATAACTTTATAGCAAACTGCATGTTGCTGGGAGGGGGCCAAATGTGTTTCGGTTTGAATCACTTAGGTTGGGATCCAGAGCCTTGTAAAATAGCTCTGTTGTACACTGAGGCACATTACTTACTTGGGAAATGAATTGGCAGTATTCATTTTTATGATGAAGATTCATTAATCAATGTTTCTGGGGTGAGTTTTGCTTTACTAAGGGTGTTCATCAACAGTTATTGAGTTTGATTCTTCAAAGTGAAGATTATTCCTGGGGTTTGGAGTTTGAAAAGGGCATGGTCTGGTCTCATTCAGTGAGCACATTGTTCTGACCCATCCAAATGGCAGTTACTGGAATATGTGATAATTTGTGGGAAAATTCCTTTGGAAGACTTCCAAAATCATACTTTTAAGGATCACCATAGCTTGAGATCTTTTTTCCAACCTGTTATTTTATATATTTATGTGTGTTCCTTGGTCAGTGTTTAATGGAATTGCTTGAGTTTTACTAAGATTTTCATACTTTTAAAATCCGCATACCTCTCAAATTTGATTTATTTTTTTAAAAATTTGGTATATAATTCACATATCCTAAAATTCACCGTTTTATAATTCAGTGGTTCTAAGCACACTCACAGAGTTGTACAACAATCAACGCTATCTAATTTCAGTATATTTTCATCATTCTAAAAAGCAGTATCATACCCATTAGAAATTGTCCCCTATTTTCCCCTCTTTCAGTTCCCAGACATGACTAACCTGCTTTCTGTCTCTGGATCTGCCTGTTCTGGACATTTCATACAAACGATCCATGCAATATTATGTGGCCATTTTTGTCTTCATCTTTTATTTAGTGTGATGTTTTTAAGGTTCATTGATGTCGTATCAGCACTTTATTCCTTTGTAGAGTTCAATATATGAATTTGTATCACATTTTATTTTTCTACTTATCAATTGTTGGACACTTGGATTGTTTCCATTTTTTGGCTACTAGGAGTAATGCTTTACGAACACATGTGTACACATGTTTGAACGTATGTTTTGAACTCTTTTGGAAATTGGTTATGATATGGCGACTCTATGTTTAACTTTTTGGAAAACTGACAAACTGTTTTCCAAAGTGGATGCACCATTTTACATTGCCACTGGCAATATATGAGTGTTCCAGTTTCTCCATATTCTTGCCAAAATATTTGCCATTCTGTGTCCAGATCATAGCTATCCTAGTAGGTATGAAATGTGACCTCATTGTGGTTTTTTATTTGAATTTCCCTAATGACTAAGAAACATCTTTTTATGTTATTGGCCATTTCCATATGTTTGGAGAAATGTCTATTCAGATCCTTTGCCCGTTTTTTAATTTGGGTTAAGCTGTGCTTTGACTGTGTCCCATCCAAAATTCAGGTGTTGCCAATGTGATGATTTTAGGAGGTGGGGCCTCTAAAGTGATTAGGCCAAGAGTGTTGCTCCCTTGTTAATAGGATTAAGGTCCTTATAAAAGAGGCTTCACATAGCATTTGATTAGCTTGCCCTTCTGCCTTCTTCAATGTACAGACACAGCAAGAAGGCCAAATGCCTGCTCCTTGATCTTGGACTTCCCAGTGTCCAGAACTGTGAGAAATACATTTTTGTTCTCTATAAATTACCCAAGCTCAGGTATTCTGTTGTAGCAGCAGAAAACAGACTAAAATGGGTTATTTGTCTTTTTATTGTTTGAGTTATGAGTTATTTATACAATCTAAATACATGTTGCTTATCAAATATATGACTTGCAAATACTTTTTCTCATTCCATGGGTTGTCTTTTCACATTTTTGATAATATCCTTTGAAGCACAAAAAAGTTTTAATTTTGAAGACCAGTTTATTTTTTTCTTTGAAGATTATTCTGATTATTCTGGTTATTCTGGATCTTTTGGATACCCATATAAATTTTAGGATCAGCTTGTCAGTTTCTGAAAAGAAGCCAGCTGGGGTTTTGATAGAGATTGTGTTGAATCTGTAGATCATTTTGGGGAATATCGCAGTATTAACAATATTAAGTCTTCTGATTGACGAACATAGAATGTCTTTCCATTTATTTAGGTCTTCTTTAATTTCTTTCAATAATATTTTATAATTTTCAGTATATAAATTTTGTATGTCTTTTGTTAAATTCATTCCTTAGTATTTTATTTTTTTTGATGCCTTTGTAAATGGAATTGTTTTCTTAATTTCATTTTTGGATTGTTCATTGCTATTGTAGAGAAATACTAATAAGCTTTGTGTGTTGTATCCTGCAAACTTTTAAAGACATATAACTCAGTAGAGTCACAAGACACTAGAGTAGGTGTCAGTAATGAAGGAAGGAGAACACAGAAGAGGAAAGGGGGGCTGAGAACATGGTAGGATAATTAGCTTAGGTTCGAACATCTTAGTTTTCAATGCACAGATTTCTTTCATGGAACTCTTCTAAACAAAAATTAAGCTAAAAATTTACTTGTTGAATATGTTTCTGCCCTGTTCTGTTTTTGACTGTTGATGATTTCAGGACCTTTTACTTCTGACTGCATGGTTTGAAAATATATTTATTTTGAGAAAGGACAATTCATTCCAATCATTCTTGCAATCCAAGTTTGTGTGAAAGACTCAGAGGAATAGCTATTATTATAATTTTCAACAGCATTTTCCTATGAAAATTCATTAAATTTCCACTCAATGATATTTTTATGATGAAGATTCAGATATGCTGTGTATTAAATCATGTCCTCTCAAGATTTGGTTATGCCATAGCATGCATTCTGCCCAGGAACCAAGACTGTCCTGTCCTGAGTATGTGTGAAGATGATGACTGTCCTACATTAGTGGGATAATTTGGTGACGAGAACACAGTGGGTTTCCAGATCTTTTCCTGACTCTGTCATGATACCTTATTTTGGTTTGCACTGGGGCTCTCCGACATTGAGTTGCAGTGAAAATGTGTTTCTTGAGAGGAGGAGTAACAGTAACCTAATCATATCCAGTAATGTGAAATTTAAAATTTATTTTAATATTTATCTGGGGATTACAGACATGGAATATAACATGTTCATTTTTTCGTTCCCAGGGGAATGAGGAAACAAATGTGAAAGATATATTTTCCTTCTGCAGTTTTGCCCTGTATAGGTCATATAGTTGATACTATTAAAGGGAGTTCCTCCGTAATCTTAAAGTAATCATAAAGTTCCACTCAATGATATTTTTATCACTACCATTGGAGTGTTGTCCTGCTTTTGCTCATTGAGACTACTTAGGCTTTTAATGCAATAGTAGCCTACAGGGAGGAGTGGGGTCCTTGAAGCCATCTTGTTTAAAGTTGAAGCGTTTTGTTTGAGTATTTTCAAACTGTGTCTTGTTGCGATGGTAAGTGGCTGCTTTGTGCTTTGATAAAAATATGAACTGGACTAGACATTAAAAAACATAGACCTGCAAAAAGACATCATAGTGGATGTGAGGGACACAGAAGATAGAAGATATATTTTTCCTTCTAATACAATCTTATGAAACATAGCCTTTTTAAATTCTCTCCTTTAGATCACAGGACAAATAGTGGAATACATTGATTCAAACAAACAAGTGGAAAATCTGGGGATGCTGGAGCTAGGACCAATCTTTTGCTGGTCCGGGAAGCTATTTAGAGAGCCCCGAGCCATTCAGAGAGGAGAGAGCTGCAGAAACGCTGCAGGTGTGCGCCGGGGAGCAGGGAGACTTACCAGGTGTCCCCATGCTTTACCTGCTCTGCACCAATTGCAGCAGCTTTATCTTTCTCTCTCACTGGATCATTTCAAAAAGTGACAGGGGATATAAGTGATATTACCCAGATGACTGTTTCTAGATGTCTCAGTTTCTGGAAGTTAGGATATGTCATTGTGATAAATGCTTCTGCTCTCTTAATATTCCACAGAAACATTGGCTCTGGAGGAAGAATGTCCTGCCAGCCATCAGGAAGGATGACAGATTTGGGGTGAAAGGTGTCTTCTGGGCTTGGCTGGCCCTGGAATGGGCTCCCTTGCTTGAGTCTCCAGCCTTGCTGATTTCTGTTTTGGGGGCACAGTCCTGGCATCCTGATCAGGTGTCAGGGTGGAACAGTACACTCGGAAGGGGACTCAGATGCTTCTTGGACTAGTATGGTTTGCCCTTGGGGAAACAGGGAAGTAGATGACACAGGCTCTTGGTCTATCCCCCTCCCTCCATGTGCCAGCTTCTCTGCCTTGTGGTTGGCCTGCCCCCTGAGGCCTCAGTTTCCACTCAAAGTCCCTGGCGTCCTAGGACTCCACTGTGGCAGTTGACTCAGTCCTGCTTGAGGTGTTTCTGTTTTAAGTGGCTCTGGCAAGGCAGAGGCTCGACACAAATGTGGGAATTTCAGGCAATAGTGGAAGGTCAGTGAATGAGGGGCTAGAATGTGGTAATTGTATTAATAACGATGATGACAATAACAGCTAACTTTTATCAAGCTCTTTTACTTAGCAGGGGCTGAGCTAAGTGCCGCATATGCGATTTAATTGTCATGACAATACTGTGAACTTGGTTCCATTAGGATCCTCATGGTGAAGAAGCTTGAAGAGGGTAGGTCACTGGTCCAGGGTCACATGGACATTGACTGGAAAAAATAAGAATTCATATCAGGTAGTATGATGGCAAAACTCATACTCGTAGTTATTGCAGTTGTCCTAAAGATTATTGTCGGGGGTGCTTGTATTGGCAAGAACAGATGGGACTCTTGGCAAAGGTTAGCAGGGGCTGTGACCTTCAGTCAAGAGATGAACACAGCCAGTCCACTTTGACACCAGAGGGAGGGAGTCAGGGGAATCAATACCAGAACCTTGCTCCCTCCCTCCTGTCCAGTATCCTGAAGATGCTGCCCAGTAACCAAGCTCAGTGGGAAGCCAGAGGCCAATGGAGGGCCCATTATTGCAATTCATATAGATCAGAGATGCAGGGACAAGGGGAGGAAGTGGCTGTCACCATAGCAGCAGGGCCACCAGACATGAGCTCTGCCTTGGCCAAAAGGATGTACCACTGCCAAACCATAGCCTGGTGGGGAGAACCCGTGTTTTTCTCTCTTCACTCCCATCTCTTGCCAGGGCCTCTTATTGGCTGTGCTGAATGAGACGCTAAAGGAAGGGGAGCTGGGCTGATGTAGCCTTCAGGGGTGCAGAGCAGGAGGGTAGAGTGAATCTGAAGAGGCATACGAAAAAAATACATAAGACCCATATATGAATCTGTCCCTGAAGAGCAACTTCAGAAGACATACTGTGGCAACTTTGAGGTCATTGGGTCACTGGTCAGCAGCTATATTTAGGTCGTTGCCTTTGTGTATACAGCAGCTTCTTTCATTGACGCAGAAACTTAACCTGGTTACATATCAGTTTTCTCTGAGTCTTCAAGAAGCAGCTTCATCAATTTGCTTAGCTTTCTAAGTAAAAGCCAGCATATTTGCAGAGGGCTGGTCTCCCCACATCTGGAAGTCTGTGTACTTTGCAAATTCTTAACCTTGACCAGCCTTGGCATGTGGTTATTTCTCTTTGTCTACACTTGGGCCCTGGGGCATTTGTGTCCTTCGGATGCCCCTTCCTCTGATAAACTTTCTGAAGGTTCAGCATTTTCTGTGTCTCATTAAAGTTTAATTTGCTGTAACATTGCCAGGCCCTGCCGTAGCTATATTTAAATGGCTTCATTGCCTCATTCTTTGCATTACCTCTGCTTTTGAGGACCTTGAAGCAGTAAATGCCTTCAGTTGTGCCAGGAGCCATGAAGGGCAGGCGGAGCTTTGTAGAGGAGATCTGTGTAGTCATAGGTTTTGCTTCTCTAAAACATGCAGGGAAGGACTGGGGCATAATTGTGAGAGTGAAGGGGCCTTGTGGGTCAGCAGGAAGCATCTGGAAACAAGTGTTCATTCATTTAAGAGCTTGGTACTTGGTTTGAATTTTGGGAAGCCCTATCAAAATATAGTAAGATTCTTAAGTTACAATGTTCTTATAAGCATGAGCAATAGAAATATGCCCTGGATCCTATTCTGTAATTGGCACAGAGATTACAGTGGATTTTTATAAATATTTCCATGCACCTAAGCCTATGTGCATGTGACCTTTGGAAAACATTCTTAGTTTGAAGTTAGGAAAGAAGGTAACCTATCTGCTTGAACGTTGTTACGAGGGATATTGCACTGGTGTATCAAGAATTAAAAAAAAAAAAAAAAAGAATAAGATGATACAGACCCAGCTAGGAAAGAGAAGTAAGGAAAAGCTCTCCTTAGGGATGTAGATGTAGCAGCCAGTTGACGTAGGGGAGAAACCGGGTAGGAGTGAGTGTTGGGAAAATAGGAGGAGCGAGGGCCAGGACGTTCAGGCTGAGAACAGGAATTCCAGGTCTCCTGAGTGGGTCGTGATTTCTTTTCTGGGTTTCAAGAAGTAGATGAGGACTATAATAATGTATACTCTGGGAAAAAATCAAAACACCCTCAAAAATCGAGGCATTTGGTTAATAAACAATCAAGTCTCTGTTCATTGAGTTACCAGTTGTCACAGCCAGAGATGATCTGTTGAACCACAGCAAGTAAAGGAATGTTAGAAGTACATTTGACAGGTTTTAGATGCAGAGGTCTCTTACTGTAAATGTCATCTTTTAATTCCCAATACTCCATCTGACCTCTCTTCTCTGCTGTTTTGTTTTTCACCTTAATACCTTTATATTTGTACTCTTCTTTTTCCGTTGTAGTTTAATTCTCTCCCTTTTGTGTGTGTTCCATTCTTTTTGGATGTTTTTGGTCTGACATTCTTTCTCACCTGATATTATCTGTGTCATGTATCTCATCAGTCCCCTCCCAAGGATATCCTTTGAAACCTGTAAGTAATGTTGCAGTATGTTGGTAAACTTTGGGGAAATGATGAAGGGCATGGATTGCGTTAGACCTTCCCAGAGGCAGCTCAGTCTTGAGAGGGCTCTGGTTCCTCTTGGAAGGTAGCAAATGCTTTGTGAACACAAGTTAGCCCAGTGTCTGGCACATATTAAGTGCTTACTGAATATTTTTT
>NW_012148675.1:576086-588636 GCF_000956105.1 Propithecus coquereli | reverse complement strand
TACAGGCGTGAGCCACCGGGCCCGGCCTGGTCTTGCCATTTTGGTTGCTGTTTAATCTTGACACTGTTCCTTTCACGATTGCTTATTTTCTGTGGATTCTGCTGTTTCTTTTCTCTTTTTTTTGAGACAGAGTCTCACTCTGTTGCCTGGGCTAGAGTGCTGTGGTGGCAGCCAGGCTCACAGCAACCTCAAACTCCTGGGCTCAAGTGATCCTCCTGCCTCAGTCTCCTAAGTAGCTGGGACTATAGGCATGCGCCACCATGCCCAGCTAATTTTTTTTCTATTTTTAGTTGCCTGGCTAATTTTTTTTTTCTATTTTTAGTAGAGACAGGGTTTCACTCTTGCTTAGGCTTGTCTCAAACTCCTGATCTCAAGCAATCCTCCTGCCTCGATCTCCCAGAGTGTTGGGATTATAGGCGTGAGCCGCTGCACCTGGCCAGCTTCTGCTATTTCTTTTTCCTTCTCTATTAATGTTGTTTATATCATGTTGTGCTTTCCTCTTGGGCTTAACCTTCTGGGGTCTGTGTTGCTGCTGGCTACGGTCCATTTTCTCTCTCCTTCATTGCTGTCTCAGTGCCAGCTCCCGTCATTTTCTTCACCTGCTCTGCCTCTTCTTGCTGGTCCCAGTTCTTATTGCTGTGATTCCTCGCTTTCCCATGTTTATTTGGGCTTTTTATTGATTATTTTCTTCTGCCTTCTTGAGCAACTTGGGGCTTGGTCTTCCTAGGATAAGGAGCTTCTGCTGTGTCACCTCAGGATGAGTACTGGCACGTGGACGGGACCTTGAATGAGTGGAATACAGGGGAGGTGTTCAGTTAGGGTTCATCCCCTCATAGTTTCTGTGGCTCAATCACCAAATATTTTTTAAGTACTTACCTAGGTCAGGCATTGGAGGGTCATTGGTGAGCAAAGTCAGCCTGCTCCCGTGAAGCTTACAGTCTCATGGGGGGTGTTAGATGTGAATTGAATAATGTAAAATTGCAGCTGGGAAAATGCATAGTGTGTAAAAGGAGAAATGCAGTATGATTAGAATGCCCTGGGTATTTTACAGAACTTTTTAGTAAAGTAAAATATACATAGAGAAGAAATGTGTACATATTATGGCTCAATGAATTTGCACAAACTCAACGTCCTGTTGAGTTCTGTGTGGCTAGAATGTTCACACTAAGGAACAGAACTTTACTAGCACCCAGAAGCCCTTGTCGTGTCCTCTTTGAGTTCCTGCCCCCATGGAAGGATAAACTGCCATTGCAATTTCTCACAAGTTGATTTAGAGATTTTATCTAGTACAGAGACCAGAAAAAGCTTCTCAGAAGTGTTGCTTGAGCTGAGAGCTGAAGGGTGAGTAGGGCAGGGGTGAAGGCAAAGATGGAGGGAAGAGTTTCCAGGCAAGAGATCCCATGGTAGGAGAGGGCAGGAAACATTTAGAGAACTGTAAGAAAACCAGAATGGGATGGGAAGAAGGGTTCCTGGAAGGTAGGGTCTCATGGGCCATCGCATGGGTTTTCTCCTCATCCTAAAGCAGTGGAGTTGAGGAGGGGGAGATCAGATTTTAATTTCAAAGAGATCACTCTGGCTGGGGGTTGAGGGTAGAGAATGTATTGAAGAGGGGCGGAGGTCAATAAGGGGAGACTAGTTAGGAAGTTATTGCAATATTCTAAGCTGGAGAGGAGGTGGCTTGGTCAAGAGTAGTGGTAGCCATGCAGAGAAGTGGGTGGATTTGAGAGATGTTTCAGAGCAAAGATTGACAGGACTTATCTATCAATCAGCCATGGAGGCCAACAAGAAGAAGGCGTCCAGGATAACTTCTAGGTTTCTGCTTGGAAACATGGAATAACAATAGTATGAGTATTAGCTCAACTAAAATGACTCTGTGGAATGTAGATTTGGGAGAAAATTGGCAGAACGAAGGACGGGTGTGATTAGTTTTGTGCCCATCTGAGCAAATGTTGGCTGTGATGGCTCTGAGTCACAGACTGGCACATTTGGGTATTAAATGAACGTGCCACATTTACTCACGTATCCCCTAATTTATTTCCCTTTATTCTACTCTTGAGGAGGATACACACACATACACACACACACACATATATATACACACATATGTACGTACACATATGTATGTATTTCACTATGTAGTTTATGTCTATTTTCCCTTTTAGCAGACAGAGGTTAGCTGGAGTAATTGTTCAGGTATTTAAGGAATGATGAGCGCTGTTGAATTTGATGAATATGAAAGGATTAATACCTAGCTCCTGCTCGCAACTCAAAAAGCCCTCTTGACAAGCTCTCAGAGGATCCTCAGCAATTTCTTTGCTGCTGCTGTGTAGATGTTATTGATCCTGCCTCCCTGTTCTTGGGGCAGTGGTATCAAGGATAAAAATGTGGACTCTACCCTGAAACAATTGCATAGAGAAGATAAGACATTTATACCAATATTTATTGTGTATGGTAATGCCATATTGATTAATTAGTTCATATTAAAAACCAAGTATTGTACCAAGCACTGTGTTAGACATTGCAGATGCCAAGGTGAGCAGCATTGACACAATTCACAAGTGTTTATTAATTTCTTATTTTACACTGTGC
Source organism: Propithecus coquereli (assembly GCF_000956105.1). Classification (NCBI taxonomy): domain Eukaryota; kingdom Metazoa; phylum Chordata; class Mammalia; order Primates; family Indriidae; genus Propithecus; species Propithecus coquereli. The sequence continues at coordinate 586,047 of NW_012148675.1, read as the reverse complement.
TGGACACTGGGTTTTAATGGTGATGTAAAACAAGCATGGTGTCACTAATCTCCTGGAGCTCATGGCTAGTAGATTAGGTAGACATTAGTCAAAGCATCAACAAATAAATAACAGGGATGTGTACCATAAAGGAAACATATATGGTGTTATGAGAGCATATAAATAGGGGATTGGATCTAGCCAGGGACATCAGCAGAGGCTTCTCTGGGGAAATGATGCTTAAGTTGGAAGAAAAATAGCATCATTTAAACAAGAGACGGTGGGGAGAAGAGCATTTTAATGGGGCAGGTTGAAGAGACCAGAGTGAAAGCAGGAGACGTTATGTGTGAAGAACACATGAACTCCTGGACTCCTTCCAGGGGCTAGCATCACAAAGGTTTGTTCTTCCTCTCACTAGATGAATGACGTAGCTTGGTGAGGAGGCTCTATTCTCTGTAGGTGCTCGGAAACACCAGCTGATGGAGGCGTCCCCTTCTGGAGCATTGCTGGTTGCATGAGGAGAGAACACATGGAGTTATCACACCTCTGCTCTTCTCTGTTACCATCCAGAAGCACCTTACGTCACTTCTGCTCGTGGCCCATTGCCCAGAGTGATCACATGGCCACACTTAACTGCAAGGGACTGGGCAGTATCATTTTCCCTGTGAGGTTATGATAACATTCACTGAAGTGATAGGAATGGTGGCTATTTAAAGAAGTAGAGCTGTCAATAACCATGCAAATGATGTCCCAGAATGATTTGGTGAGTGATGAAGGGAAGGGGAGCGGAGGCAGGGAAAAGGAGGGAGGTATCCTTAAGCACCTGGGTGAGTGGTAGAATTAAGGAACCACTCACAAGGTTAAGGAAGTGATCGTTATAGGCTTTTGGTGGCATGGGTCATAACTGTGGTTGAGGTCATATTTAGTTTGCAGTGTTAGTTAGATGACCAACAAGTGGTTGGCAATGCAGGACTAGAATTTGCCAGACAAGTGAGGGTTGGGTAGATGGCATTTTGGGGTGGTACAAAAATAGTGGTGAGAGTGAAACTAAAGGACAGAGAAAGGATGGTGAGAACTGTACCTTGGGAACACTGGCATACAGCTGGCACCAGGAGGAAAAAGAATCACCAAAGGAGAGAGAAGAGGAGTAATCACCGGGTAGAATATGGAGTTATGGTGGCCAGGGTAAGGGGCATTTCAGAAGGAAGGAGAGGCCAGCACTGTTAGATGTTGTAGACATTAAAAAAGATGGAGAATAAAATCAGGCCATTGGGTCATTGGGTTGGGGAATTGAGAAGGTTACTGATGATCTTCTAGGAAGGAGAAAGAAATGATAGAATCATGGGAGAGTATTACAGTCATGGGTCAGGGTGTGTGTGTGTGTGAGTGTGTAAGTGTGGGAGGGGCGGAGTAAATCCTGAATGTGATGATAGGCATAGAGTAAGGAATATGTGGAGAAAGAGAGAATGAAGACAGGACAAATATGATTTACAGGAGACAAGAGTAGATGAAATACAGAGTTAGCTTTGGTAACAAGGAGGGGCATTTCTTTCATGGAGGTAAGAGCAGTAGATGGGAGGAGAGTTTGAGAAAACAAAGAAACATTTGAGGTGATGCAAGAGTTGATAGGAGAGATGAAAAGATGTACGCAGCCTATATAGAATTCAAGATACTTAGAGGTTACCTGTTCGTAATCCTGAAACATACAATACATTACATGGCAGGACTACAAATTCAAGTTAGCTCAAAGAGGTCAGAATTGAATTATGTCTTGATTACAGGCCAAAATACAGAGGGCCCTATGACAAAGCTATTGTTGGGAAATTAAGAACAATAGTAAATGTTGCATTTTGAGTAACTGTGCCTGTATTATTGTGCTATTTTTATGGAATGTAGAAACAACCTGCCAGGTGGAATTGACTACACACCTTGTTAAGGAGAGTCAGGGCACCTTATAGGGCTGTATATGAGCATTAATTAATGAGAATATCTTTCACATGTCAGGAACCTGCTTATTATTGCTATTTATTAAGTGGGTCCAGTGAGTCCTTGGTGGCCTATTGATCAGTGTTATCAGTTGAAAACCTGTCAGTCAGTCTGGATATGAATTGCCTAAAGAAAAGTCAGTCATAAAGTGGCTCACTAAAATAGCTCATGCATAAGGAGGGAATGAATTACACCCATAAGAATTCATTTGCAGTATTGACTCAGATATTTCTTTAGGGAATTAGGTCTTCATTGTTCACTTTAAAAATTCAAAGCAGGACAGGCTCTTTTTAACCTAATTAAGGAGCCCCACAGTTGACTCAGGTATTGTTTGACTGTATTTGACTCCGTTGCCCAGCCAGATAAATATAACCTTCCCAGCCCAACACCAAAGCTGCCACTTAGATTTGGTAAATTCCCTGTGACTTCAGAAGTTGTGAAGAGCCCTGCAGACTCCTCTAAAAAGATTAAAAAATAAATCAGCTGCCAGTTGTAAAGTGTGGCTGGATGAGTGCCATTTATTTTTCATTTTGTGCTTGAAAGTTTTAAAAATAACGGGTAGTAATCTCAAATACATTCGACTTATCAAGCGTGTTTGAAAGGGAAAGGAATAGAGCTTGCTTATAGGGGAACATTCACTTGAAGTCTGCATAGTACTGCCCTTCCAATACCATGAATGGAGAATGACTAAAATGACCCATTATATGATAGATAGCAGTTTGCTTTTATTCAAACATTAAATGTTTCAAAACATTTAATGTGTACCTTCCATGTGCAAGGTGCTTTGGTATGGATATTCTGAAAACACACACTTAAATAAGACTCGACCCTTGACTTAAGGGATCTTAGAGTATCACATACATGTGTGTAGTGGGGAGATGGTGGCAAGGCATAAGTAATTATAATGCAACCAGGATGCGATAGATGCCATGGTGGGGCCCAAAGCACTGTAGGGGTTGAGAGAAGAAAGGCATTATTTTTGATTGGGGGATCAGGGAAGCTTTCGTGAAGAAGGTAGTATTTGATATGAAACTTAAATTATGAATGAATAAATTATGAATTATGAGATGAATCCGAACTATGGTGGGACATGGAACGAGGAAGATGAACAACCAGGGGTGGGGGCGCACGAGGGGCAGAAAACAATAGGAGAAAAACCTGAGAGGCGGAGAAGGTGAGGTGCGTGAGTCATGCAGTCTGGCAGAGCGAGGGGTAGGGGGAAGGAAGTCACTTGAAAACATCTGGGAAGAAGGGAGGTATGGGCATATTGTGGAGGATCTTAGGTGCTAAGATGAGGCATTGGTACTCTTTGGAGTGTAGGAGTGAGATAATAAACATTTAAGTAGCTTAATCGTGTGTGTATATTTAAGTATATATGAGACAGGCAGGGAGATGAGTTAGGCTGTTGTAATGACATAAATGAAAAGTCATAAAGATCTGAACAAGGAGAGTTGCTCTCTGAATCTGACATTAAGGAGAACATATAAAAGATGCTGTAGATATCAAATCTTTGTATCTTAGCAACTGATGGAGGGGAAGAGAAAGGGATTAAAGATGGCAATAAGATGTTGACATCCTTTTCCTCAGCAGAAATAGGGAAATCAGGAGTAAGTGCTGTTTTTTGATCAGCTAATGTTACAGGTTTGGATGTGTATTTTAAAATAATAGCTGTGTTGGAGTTCATCAGAGATGTTCTTTCTTGAGATGTCGACTTGGGGGCTATGGGCATGACAGTGGAGTGGATCGGTTTCTGAAGAGGGAATTTGAGATGTAGTGGAAGCTGGAGAGCAGAGTGCAGCAGCACACCTGGAGGCAAAGGCAGGGGGGTGCGTGGAAGCACAGCTGTGGGAGGAGATGGAGGAGAAACGGCACGGTGGGAGAAGAATGAAGTCAGTGCAGTGATACAGAAGCCGCTGGGAGAGTTTGCAGAAGGCAGATACTGAGGAAACTGAAGAATGAGAAAATGTCTATGGATTTATCCATTAGGATCTCAGTGAGTCAGAGTGCAAGAAGTTATGAGGCGAGTGGGTGGTTTGAAAATGAAGGCGTTGTACTTATCAGTATCAGCAGAGAGGCTACACACTCTCACTGTCCATCCCCCTTCCCTATCAAGTGCCACCATGGACAGGTCCTGAGCATGGCCTGGCCCTTCTCTACAGAGGATTATGACAGGGCCTACCAAACCGAATTGGCCTAGGGATGAATCTGTTTGACATCCTGGTGTAGACTCTTCCATCCAAAATTTTGGCAGAGTGGGCTGGGCGCGGTGGCTCACGCCTGTAATCCTAGCACTCTGGGAGGCTGAGGTGGGCGGATTGTTTGAGCTCAGGAGTTTGAGACCAGCTTGAGCAAGAGCGAGACCCCGTTTCTACTAAAAAAAAATAGAAAGAAATTATCTGGACAACTAAAAAAATATATAGAAAAAATTAGCCGGGCATGGTGGTGCAGGCCTGTAGTCCCAGCTACTCGGGAGGCTGAGGCAGGAGGATCTCTTGAGCCCAGGAATTTGAGGTTGCTATGAGCTAGGCTAATGCCATGACACTCACTCTAGCCAGGGCAACAGAGTGAGACTCTGTCTCAAAAAAATAAATAAAATAAAAAATAAATAAAATAAAAAAAACAAAAAAAACCCAAAAAAATTTTGGTAGAGTGGAGTGGTAATTTGAAAAGGAAAACAAGATTTAGGGCAGGAGACAACTGAATATAATTGTGACAGGGACGAGGTGAGCAGAAAAAAAATTGAAATTGAATTACGAGAGAAATGAGTTAACTGATAAAGTTAGGTCTTTACAAAGGCAAGATGGGAAGAGATTGGGTCTGGGTTTGGCTTGGTGAAGAGAGGGGACATTTCTTCTTGAGATGAGAGAGAAGCTGAAAATACAAAGAGATTTTTGAAGGAGAATGAAAGGAAATATGGAGCACTTTCAGTCAGATTTCCTCAGTCTCCTCAGTAAAATGTAACAGGAAGTCCTCTGCTGAGGGTGAGTATGTGGGTAAGATATGGAACTAAGGCCTTTGAGAAGGTTTAGAATAACTGCTGAAGGTCAGATGATTCAGGATTAATGCGAGATGAATAAGGTAATGCTTGGGCAGCCTTGAAGGCTTAGGTGTCATGGGATGTCACATGCCTGTCATGACCTAGGTTATGGCTTTTTCCTGCAATGCTCGCAACTGAGGGGCAGTGCTGTGCTCCCTGGTTGGAGTTATCCAGTGCTGAGGGTGGACAGAGCAGTAAACTTGACAGAAACAGGGACCGGGGAGCCTAGAGTGGCTAGGAGTACGTTGTTGGCATTGGTTTTGGAAATGGCTCATTTTTTATAGACAGGATCATATGCACTGGTTGCTTCATCATCCATTCTCCTGGAGGCTGACATACTGGAAATAAGTCCTTGAGATGGCAAAGAGCAGAGGAGACCTGAGAGAAAGCTGCAGCCAAGGAGCCCATGGGCCCTGGCTTCCCAGCACCACTTCCCCTGCCCTTGGCTCCTGTGCCTCCCTCTCTGGGCTCAGGCCTGTCCAATCCCTGGCCACACTGAGTGGGACAGGCAATGTACACATTGGGAACTTCTAGTCCACTGTAGGATAGAGATGGAATTAGTTCAGCTTTTGTACTCCTGTTTGGTCCTTGGGTATCCATGGACCTGTAGCCTTCACCTGATCCCCTTGGCATTTGCAGACTCTGTCTGGGCACCTGCTTCAATTTCTGCTTAATGCTTCTCCTTGGGTCAGGGATCACTCGAGACTCTGTCTGCTCAGCTGGAGATCTGTCACCTTCCTAGGTCTTCCCAGAGCCTGTTCTCCAGAAATTAGAATTCTAGCCATTGACCAAAGTCCTGCTGTTAATGGACTAAAAGTCCTTCTTGCCAAATTGGGCCTCTTCAGATACTGGTGATTACACAGGTCAGACTTATCTCTCTGGACAGTGAATGCTGAACTTCCCATTACTCACCTTGGGGGCCAGTCTGATAGCTGGATCATCTCCACCAAACCCAGGCAGGCACATTTCCTTATGGATCTGTGTTGCCGAGGCCTCAATACTCCCTTGGTTAAACCTGTTCAAGTGTTGTCATTATTGAATTGGGGGATTTATTCAAGGTAGGAGTTAGCAATCAACCTAGCGTTTCAGACAATAAAAGAGGAGTAGGATGTGAAGGGAACCAGAGGGTCAAAGGGCAGGAAGACTGATGGGAACAAGAGAAATGCCAATGTGAAAATCAGCATGCATTTTGGAGGCTACACAGGTAATATGGGACAAAAAGATTAGGAAAAAAGGACAGAGCAACAGACAAAAGTGATCAGTAACTCATGCTATCCCAAAAACACCATTTGGCCTCCTGCTAGAGTAGAGATTTTCCCCAAGCTTGGCTTTTTTTCAGCTAGAATTGGGTAGAGGTGGGGGTAAAATAAATAAAGGTGGATTCTGACAGAGGCACAGCGTCTTTCCTTTGATCGATGCTCTTTTCAAGAAGATATTTGCTGGCTGGGCGCGGTGGCTCATGCCTGTAATCCTAACACTCTGGGAGGCCGAGGCGGGTGGATCGCTCAAGGTCAGGAGTTTGAGACCAGCCTGAGCAAGAGCGAGACCCCGTCTCTACTAAAAAATAAAAAGAAATGATCTGGACAACTAAAAATATATATATATATATAGAAAAAATTAGCTGGGCATGGTGGCGCATGCCTGTAGTCCCAGCTACTCGGGAGGCTGAGGCAGAAGGATTGCTTGAGCCCAGGAGTTTGAGGTTGCTGTGAGCTAGGCTGATGCCATGGCACTCACTCTAGCCGGGCAACAAAGCGAGACTCTATCTCAAAAAAAAAAATATTTGCCACTGCCCATAGTATGAGAAGTCATGCTTGAAATAAAACTTCAGTGGAACTAATTTATTCAATCCTGGACTTATATGAACATGATACATTTGTTTGATTTTTTTTTCTGAGCTGCTCTAATGTCATGACAGCTTTTCTGCCAGTAGGAGTAGCAATGTGACGTGGCTCCATAGTTCAGCCTAATGGGCAGGGCAGGGCTGTGTTGGTAGTCGTGTTGTATTCATGACCTTCACTAGATGCTCCTTCCAGGAAGCATCATTTGGGGTTGAAGTTGCCTCATGCCTAAGCCTCATTGTCTGTGGAGTATGTATGTATGTGGTATGTACGCATTCAGACAGGTAATAACTTTGTCCAGGTAACTAGTATAAGGAAAAGGTCATGTAGATATAAAAGAGTGTCATCTGTTAGACAGTTACAATGATTCCATTTTTTGGCTAATTATCTTATGTAGCCTCATTCTTTTGTTTCAGGGCATTTAACCTTTCGTCATTACATCCTCTATTTTCTGTAGATCTTGCCTTTACAAAAACTAACAATTTTAAAAATATGCTTTGATATTATAAAATCACCTTGTAGAAATTTAGTTTTTTTTTTTTAAGATAAGAAAACAATCTCATTTAGTGATGAAGTTGACATAGCTCTGAACAGGCATCAGGACCCTGGGTTTTCATCCTACATCAGTCTTGTCCTGGGTGATCTTAAGAAATTTACAAAGCTTCTTGGAAATGCAGCTTTTCACCTCTTAAACGGGGATAATGAAGCCTCCTTCATCAGGGAGAATGTGAAAGAAACTGTGGTAGCACTTTGAAAACCATAATGCTAAGCAAACATGCTCTTCTTGGATTAGAGCCTTGCAAAAAACAGGGCTATAAAATAGTTTGTGAGCTCAGGTGTTTGCAACTTCTTTTTTTCCTTTATGGTGTTATTTGTACATCACCAATGTCTTTGGATGTATACTGCATCTGAAGTGACTCTGGCACAGCCCTGTTGCCGTTTAGAACATTCCCATATCAGTTAAATTCACATGCTAAGATTGATCTCATTTAAGCTAATCTGAAATTCAACATACATCACACCCCAGTAGGATCACTTTGGTTGCATTCCCACAGTCTGTGCTTCATCTTACTTCGTTCAGTTTACCTAACATTTACTGAGTGAACATCTAATATGTGCAAGGGTTGGTGTTGGATGCTGTGGCATGGCCTCTGTCCCCAAGGATTCTCCATCTGACCAGACAGAATAAGTTAGCTGGAAATTTGCTCTGTGAAAAGGAGAAACAATGGTAGTGACTAGAGGCAAATTGTGCTGGAGGTGAAATGAGTTTTTGGAGCACTCTTCACATGCCCTTTTATGATGTTCTTTACTTACACACTGTAGCTTTCAACGGCCCAGAGACCCAGCTCAAGCCAATTTCTGGCCCTGCATCCTCACATCATTTTAGTATCCAGTGTCTAGGTGGGCACCTATGAAAGAGCTGATGAAACCATTCATTCATTCATCTAATAAGTATTTAGTGAATATCTGCATATAATGTGTTATAGGGCTTTGGGATGTTTTCAGTTAAGAGGTACTACCTGACCCCAATTTCACTCTGGTGGTGAAATTTTTAGGATTGTTGAGGAAATTTGAGAAGTTAATGGAGAGAGTCCATCTCCTGTAGCTGTGCAATTTTGTTAAACTGATTCTTCCTCTTAAGCCTTGGTTGAGGTATGAATAATGGAAGGGTAGAGTATTCAGAATTTATTATTGGTTTTGAATGTTTTTGTTAGTATGAATAGGAGTATATCAGATGTTCTGGGAATTTACTGCAAACAGAATAATAAGGTTTGCTTACTCCTTTCTGTAACTGATTGCTGGGAATGTATTGCTGGGAATGCTGCTTTTTCTCGGTCTAATACAAATTGGCTTTTGCCCAGATTTTCTTGATCTCTAAGGGTTTTTCTGCATGAGAAGGCCTGGATTGGGAGATTAGGTATTGCTGGATAAACTGATGTGACTCAAGTGCCCACAGGTAGTCAAGAGTTGTCTCCACCGCACTGGGAGATGCTCATCGCCAGTGGTGACCATCAATAAACCATCCACACATTGCTAAGGTTTCATTAAATTCTCTGTGGTATGTGGAGGGAAGTGGCAATTGTGTTTGTGAGAGACCACAGCAGGGTCAGACCCAATGTTCAAAGTAAGGTTAAGGGAGAACACTGCTGTCTCTTGCTTCTCAGGATTATACTTTCTAATAGAGCCATCACAGGCAAGCTCTTTGGCACAGAGACTGTCCACATAGTGCTAGCACAACAGCTCACAAATAGAAAATGTAAGGATCTGGGCATTTGTTTTACTCACTCCTACCCCCAATAGATCACTCCATTACTTTGGCAGCACATAACTACATCTTCATTTTGATTGCTTGGAAAATAAGAGGTGCCTCAGAGAACCTTTTTTCTTTTTTTTCCCAAGATCACTTAAAGCATTGATTAACAAAGAGACCAGCAGGGAACCAAATGAGTTCTTAGTTCAGAATAGCACTAGAAATACTGCAAGCAGCACAAAGCAAGTGAAAGTACTTAATTAGAGTGTGTAAAACTTGACCTTTCCCAGGCACTATGACATTCTTTGGAAATCCAGTATAATCCAGAGGTACCGAGTTCCTGCAGAGAGCCCACACCCTTACGATTGCTATAGTCCTATGTAACAACAGATGATATGGAGTTCTTTGTATTGCATGGCCCATACACGTCTAAAAAAGTTTTTTTTTTTTTTAAATTTCAAAATATTAATTAAGGGGGTACAAATGTTTTTATTACGTGGATATCTTGTATGATGCTTAAGTCAGGGCTTTTAGTGTGCCCATTAACTGACTAGTGTTCATTGTACCTGATAGGTGGGTTTTTACCCCTCACCCACCCTAGCCTGGGCAACACAGTGAGACTCTTTTTCAAAAAAAAAAAAAAAAAATATTGAGGGAGTAAGAATGTTTTTATTACGTGGATATCTTGTATAATGCTTAAGTCAGGGCTTTTAGTGTGCCCATTAACTGACTAGTGTTCATTGTACCTGATAGGTGGGTTTTTACCCCTCCTGATCTCTCCTTTTATGAGATCTCATGTACTGAGTACAATGTGTTTCTGAAGTCTCGAGGGGCTGTCTTTGCCAGGAAGAAAGGCTGCCTGAGAAT